>NC_089761.1:52619272-52671772 GCF_040412425.1 Macrobrachium rosenbergii | reverse complement strand
ACTGTTCTGGACGTATATACATTTCCTAATTGAATCAGGGGAAACGTGCTAAGAATTTTCCAGTACCTTTTACGTTTTTATTTCAGTTAAAACGACAGGTAATTGTGTTTTGGAAAGATTACCATTTCCTTGAAGCAAAGTTTCCTTGAGGTATTTGCTATATTTCACAAACTTTAATTTTTTTTTTTTTTTACCAGCACAGGCAATTATTTACTAAACCATCAGAGGGAGCAGTCTGGTTTGGCCGACTGAGCTAAGATTTTTTTTTTAGTTGCAAGGTTTCAGTATCACAGGTAGCGTCTCTTCTTCTAGAATTGCTACATGAAACGGTTTTAAGGGCTTTAGTATCCATAATCCATCGAAGTACCTCGATGTAACACGGACCAATACCAGCGGTCTTTACTTCCCTTTATTGCAAAAAGGTGATAGTCTTCATAGCAGTATTATGGATGATGACGCCCGAAATGTTCGACAGAGGCTAGTTTTACCTGAAGGATCTTTACCTTTATACCTTTCGATTTTTGACGTCTGTGGATTATGGATTACCTTTCCTTATATTTGTTTGCTGAACTTCGAAATTTCAGTGATTTTTTTTCCTCTGCTGTATTCTAGTCATATCATCACATTAGGTACTGTAGTTTGTGGAAACTTTCTCGGGCAGTATCCGTTTTTTCCTTGTATATAAATGTATAAACATTTTAAAACTTTTTTTCATCTGACTATTTATGAAGATAATCTTGTTTATATGTATGTGTCAAACTCATCTTGAAGCATGAGTCGAAATGAAGAACAAATGTCGGGATAGGCATGGGGTGATGATAAAAACGATATTCTACTGTATTTTATTCTTCGTGAGCAAGATATGGATGTACAGCAAGGAACAATAACAGTATAAACTCAATGTAACGATATCTTTTTTGGTGTAATTATGCGGTATCGATAGAACCTACTCAAATATATGCGGAAACAAGATGCCAGGTTAAAGCTTTGGAACGGTGCACAACGTCTTATTGTCGGGACCTCATGTCGTCCTGTCTAGATTCACCTGTCTCACTTTTGATCCTGTATATAAGCATCCAGAATGAAAATATCTTTGAAAAAACAACAGGATATTAACTAATGACTCTAAGGTCTAGACATGTCGTCTCGACTATCTCATCGATAACCATCAGTTTCGTCAGTGAGGGATTACAGTAATATTATGAGATATGAGTAATATAAGTTATGAGAAAGGGGACGATTGTAACGTGCGTTCCTTAGAGTTTTTTTTTCAAATACGAGAATTAAGGTTTAGTCTGCGTTTTAGAGTAATTTCACCTGGTAATAACAATCCATCTTATTTATGGATATATGTTTTTGAGGCTTCTCAGTGCGCTTTCTGTCATTTTTGTTGTCACATTATTTTGTAGAGGGCTATACGTGGATGGGAAGAGGAAGGACGTTTGTATTATTTATTCTATTCATTCACCATTATGGTTTTGAGAGAGAGAGAGAGAGAGAGAGAGAGAGAGAGAGAGAGAGAGAGAGAGAGAGAGAGAGAGAGAGAGAGAGAGAGTATTTTTAACATTTGTCTAAATATGTTATATTAAGTCAAATACATATTTTAAATTAATCCCAGGAGAGAAAGAAATTTCCTTATATTATGTGTTTGTCTTTATTGCTCCAAGTCGATTATTCCAAAAAATATGTTAGAAATAGTAAAATAAGATATCATTGTAATCGTTATTGGATTGAAATCGAAATTATATTTTTTTAACCCGATGTGTATGTGAAGATACCTTTATGTCGCTATATCCACTTAAATACTTTCAAACTGTATCCGATATAAAAAATGCATGCCGTCGTTGGAATTGCCAGATGATCATAATGATTTGTCGTTTAAGAGAATTTCTGTTCCCTGCTATGCCCACGAAGTAATAATAATAATAATAATAATAATAATAATAATAATAATAATAATAATAATAATAATAATAATAATAATAATAATAATATTATTATTATTATTATTATTATTATTATTATTATTATTATTATTATTATTATTATTATTATTAATGTTTACAAATACAACGTGCTGGCTTATAAACTAAAAATTTCGATAGGTTTGAGGTTTGCAATTAGTCCGTGTGATTTTATTAAGAAAACAATTATAATTTTTAACTATATCATCCTTCTTTTATAGAAATTTATGGTATTTTAATTTTAATGAATACATATGATATAGATTCACCGATTGAAAATTATATACTGTAGATGCCATTACGAGCAGAATTGTGCAGAATCTCTGAGTCCCAGATGTGCGTCATCTAGGATTGATTCTTATACCAGTGTATATTTTCATATTTACCGTATATTTAGTATATTTGAACATATTTTTTGTCATTGCTTTTATTTTATGTATATATTATTTAACTGAATTACATATATGTTTAATGAAAAATAATTTTAGGAACATAGCCTGTATAGCTATGGATATGTATTGGTTTGCTTTATTTCATACTGGAGTCCTTATCGTCTTTATTTGCCTGTGCAGTATTATGTTACTGATACGGAGTAAAGGTTATCATTACTGCCATTTCTATCATATATATATATATATATATATATATATATATATATATATATATATATATATATATATATTATATATATATATATATAAATTATATATTATATATATACACATATATATGTGTGTGTGTGTATTATTTTCTTTGTATGTTTGCTAAACTACTCTGCATATCCTGAGAGAAAGAATAGTATTTTTCTTGAGCTCTGTTGCTCTGCTTGACTTTATTTTTAGGGACGGCAACTCTGATAAGGACAACTTCAGTCATGTCCTTATTCACTTTTTTCCCCTATTTCTCCCTTTACTCGATAGATGATAATAACGAATAGGGTTAGGGAAGGATATAACTGACAGCATATTTTTCCAAATGGGTCCCCACCCCACGTTTTTATAAATTTTTGCTAACATTTTGCAATTTTAAATAATTTTTAAAATTTTTCCATTAGTCACATGAGAGACAGATCGAAGACTATATACAAATCGTGCGTCCGTATATCTGTATTAATACTTAGTGAAATACGTTTATCACATTAAGCCTAGGAAAGTTGCCATATTTTCATTTCAAGACTTCTGCCTTCTGTAGACGATAGAGTTTGATAATAATAATAATAATAATAATAATAATAATAATAATAATAATAATAATAATAATAATAATAATATGTAATTTCCTCATTGTAATAAAGGAATGGAGTGCAATAATTTCACACAAATGTAAATATATATATATATATATATATATATATATATATAATTCTAATAGCACAATGCCCTCTATATATATATATATATATATATATATATATATATATAGTATATATATATATATATATATATATATATATATATATATATATATATATATATATATATATATACATACAGTATATATATATACATACATATTGTATATACATATATATATGTGTGTGTATAATGTATATTTGTACTCTTAGTGCATTTGGTTGTGATACTGGGACAGTAGAGAATTATCCAAGTAGCCATTAAGAGATTTAAGCTAATTTTTAATCTGCTGCATATATTTTTCGCGACTTAGGTCTTTACTTAAACTCTTAAGTACGTAAACCGATCACTACCATATTAATTAATTGCTTACTCCGGGCTATTTATGTCAGTTTTGGTAGTAATCCACACGTAACCTTTTGGACTTTGAATTGGACCACAAATACTCCTTAATATCCAACAGACTATACCATGGGAATTACTTGCGTTTAAAAAAACTGTACACTGATAATTATTTATATTTTGCACAGGTTTCAAACCTACGCTTTTGTCATTTTATATGGGGATCATAATGATTTATGCATTCAGTCGTGGAATATATATATATATATATATATATATATATATATATATATATATATATATATATATATATATTATATAAAATTATATGAATGTTTGTTTTGTTTATTTGTTTGGATACTAAAGAAATCTGAACCGCTTGACATACCCTGACAAAATTTTGCACACTGCCTCTATGTCACCCCAGAAAGGTTTATAACTCAAAATCAAACCCCTACCCCGTGACAGACATTCAAACATAGACAAAACAAATGAAAATTGTTTTTACGTCACCTTTTCCCTCAGTGCTTTCTGGGTTAGTTCTCATTTTTCACCTGACGCTCCACCTTTTCTTCCAGGCAGACGTATGATTAACCTACAACAATAAATCCAAATCCCGTATAGCATCAGTTTTTTATTAGATGTGAATTTTGATCGTAATTTATGAGAATTGTTAAAATAATTGTTTATTACCTCGATAAAATCAATTGAAAACCTCCAGGGTATAAAACTAGAGGAACACGACGAAGTTAAACTCCTCCCACTGCAAACCCTATAATCAGTTTAGTATATCCAAAAAAAATTAACAGATGAGTTTAACTGTATTAGAATTACTTTCATTCAGACATAAAGAAATGTAATTCAAAATACACGTGGCCGCCATTTGACCCAACTTAATTTATGACAGTTATTAATATAATTGTTTATTACCTCGATAAAATCAACATTGAAAACCTGTATCGGTTTAAATGAGGTTTGGAATTAATTATCGGCAACCAGAGCGGTGAACAACAAGAGACAAGACGAAAATTTGACAGTTAACCATACATAAAGGCCTTCCCGAGTCTATCTCAGTACATTATAAATTTGATCGAAGAACTAAGTAACGTTTTTTATACAATAAAGAGCATAGAATCTGCAGGAAAAAACGAAGCATCAGCTTAAATTCTGTGATTCACACACTGTCATTTGAAATGGACACCTGACAACTACATCAACCCGTGAACAGCAAGACTGGTAGAGTAACTACCAGTCAATTCGCACCTATTGCTGCGTTCCCGTCATTTAGGAAAATAAAATGTTTGTTAATGGTCATTTGTTAGAATGATATATATTAATTTCTATTTTCTATCAACTTGTATTTATTCAAAACAATAAGTAGCCGTTTGCCTTACATTCCTCCGCGAAGGAATGTTTTTGTTTATGATACCTGATTACATCATTACTATGGGTGCGAATTGACCGTTAGGTCAAAACCTAGCTTTGTACGGGTTGATACAGTTGCCGTACGAACATGCATGTAACCTTATATTAAATGCTACTTTCATAAATATGATATCATTGTAAAGTTAATGAGGTGTAATTTATTATGCTATGTTAAACATGTCCCTAAAACCAATATAAAGAATACGTATCAAGTTAGCCGTATTGGAAAATGTTTGCAACTTTTTTTATGAATTCACCAAAATCGCTAAACAGTGTGTAAGTGAATGTGTGTGGATATATATATATATATATATATATATATATATATATATATATATATATATATATATATATATATATATATATATATAATTTAATTGTGTCTATAATTATTATCTACAAGTCTATAATTATTATCTACAAGTATGATTTTGTTGAAATCATCTCTATATATATATATATACATACAATATATATATATATATATATATATATATATATATATATATATATATATATATATATATATATATATATATACATATATATTAAACCTATTCTTTTTCATTTTGAGTCTGCTCCTGTATTTATTTTTCAAGACAGAGCAAATCCATTTACAACACAAGAAAATACATTATATTCTCAATCTTTGTTCATATTCACTGCTTTTTATGTAACCCATTACTCGATAAAGAGCTGTTCGTGAAAGGGGAGCTGAAGGATGTGTGCAGTATATTTTTTCTATTTTTCTTTTGGTTAGTTTTCCATATAATGGTTTGGATAAATAATTTTCCTTTTTATTTGTTCCATAATTGGATAAAAAGAAACAGAGAAGCAGTTGGGGACCAAGGATCGTACCTAGAGCTGTGTCTGCATATCTGCATTAGTACTTCGTGAAATATTGACTGCACAATAGATTAAGTACAGAAAAATGATAAAATTTTATTGTTTACTCCACTTTTGATACGCTAATACCTTCTTAGGAAATAATGATAATATTGATGAAGATAATCAAGAAAATGTTTCAGGTTTGCTAAAGCAGTTCTGATAACTCCACTCTTAATTTATGCTGGTATTGAGTCTAGTGAAAAGTTGACGAATCCCATCAGTTTTCAGCAGATTTGGTCTTTATGTTGTTAAAGTAACCAGTAGGATAGCTGTAAATCTACTGTCCCAGTTAGGAATATCTGTTCTTGTCTATTGCTGAAATCATAAGTTTTTTTTCACTTTCATAGGAGCAGCAACAGTTCCATAACTCTTTGGAACTTTTATTTCTCCACCATTTCCCTCTTGTGTTGTAATTTTTAATGCTCCATACAGTTCCTCATTGGAAGAGTGGGTTTCGTTATCAGCTAGCACTCTGCTGGTCCCGGGTTCGATTCTCCGACCGGCCAATGAAGAATTAGAGATATTTATTTCTGGTGATAGAAATTCATTCCACAATAAGCTGTAGTTCCCGTTGCTAGGTAACCAATTGGTTCATAGCCACGTAAAATAAATCTAATCCTTCGGGCCAGCCCTAGGAGAGCTGTTAATCAGCTCAGTGGTCTGGTTAAATTAAGGTATACTTAACTTTTTTTTTTTGCTCCATGCTCGAAATAATTGGAGTTATTCAAGGAGAAATAAAAAAAAGGCACTGCCGCTAATTGCTAGATAGTTATTATTTACTAAACTATTGTAGAACTGGAAATTGACTGACAATTTAAAAAAAAATGAAAGTAATGTATTCTGTGGTCTTTGTGGGACTACAGACATTTTATTTTTGTTTAGGTGGCTTTTTGGCACTTTCTCCAGCATTGTCGTGTCGTGTTAATATCTGCAAAGTTCTAACTTCTAGTTTTCAAAGTTGCTCAACTTATTTGGCAAATGTGCAGCAATTTGATAAATTCGCACATTTTTCTTTTATGGATATCTAGCCCTTAGAGGAAATCCACCGAAGTACGGCACATATCAGCAATTTTTTTTCTTTGGTTTTAACGGATAACTGTTAGAGGTATGTTTCTGGACCCAGTTGCATTAGTACTTAGCATGGGGTATATTGCACAGCATTTGAAAGCACCCCTTTGGTCTGTTTTCTTTAGTGAAGGGAGACCAGATTTACTGACATATAGTGTAAGGAATTTTGGAACTTGTCCCGCTGTGCAGCTTTTCTTTCAAAGCCAAGTATGCTAAAGTCCAGTGGTAATGGATGAAAAATTGAGGCAACTGGTTTAATGGTTTTTGCAGAAGAGTGGAACCAAGGTTTTCTTTCATTTATTTGCTCTAGTGGGAGTGCTGCGGTGATGTAAGTAGTTGTTGGATCTTCCTTCCCCCCATAATAGTGTTAATGTTTAGCAAGTTTTAAAATTTTGCTTTAAAATGTTCAGTGCATTTAAGGACATTGTCTGTAGGGGATTGATAATGATATCAATACATAACTCAACATTGTTAGTTATATTAATATGATACATGTTAGTATTTGGCACACATTAAGAAATCAGGTCATGGGTAGTCAACGTATGATGATTTTAAAGTCCTCAGACAAGAAAGAGATACAAACGATTTCTCTTTTGGGCGATGAATAATTAGGGAGAATATGAAATTCACGGTAAAATAGTGAAAAAAGTCCTGGACAGATTGCAAATGAGTCAGCATTTTCATTTTCTCGGTTCTTTCAGGTGTTTCCTATTGTAATCATAAGAGTTCACAGACTCATTTGTTTACAGACATTGCCTTCCTGAATTTCTGTTTACCACTTTTCTTTCATCATCTATATTGTGTTTTACGTTACACTGTGATGTATCTAATCGCGTAGAATGCTGTTATATTGTGATGTCCCTAATCTCACATAGTTGTGGTTTTGTTTTTAACTATCCTTCTCTTCATCAACATTTATCACCCTTTTTTTTTTTCGTCCGGAAGCCACAAACATTTCAGTGTTCTCTTTCTCATTTTTGCTTGGAATCATCCTCTACTTAATCAAGATTAAACCAAAAAAATGTTTGTCTTGTTAGAAAGTTGAGGGTTGCATCATAGCGTCAAAGTAAGTTGGAAGGCATATTTTTTTCTGAGTGTAAGAAATCCGTTTCTTATTTTGGTCAAGCCCTTGACCTCAAAGACCCACAATAATGTGACAAACCCCACACTGCAACCACGTTAATTTTCATTGATAGCCAGAGGAGAAAGAGGTTACAACGGGTGAGATTAATTTTTAGAGTGATGTGTTGTTTAGTATTATTCATGACTCCGTGCAGTAGGTGTAGTCGTCCGTTAATTTAATTAATGAATTTATTAAATCCAGTTGCAAAAACCAGATTAGCCTGTAACATTTCAAAGGTTCGGTTTGGATTAGTAAAACATTTTCGACATTTGCTCCATTGTAGGGAATATATTGCGTAATTCATTTTCAAATATTTCTTGAGACACATAGACTTTACTTTTGCTCACGTTTTACTAGTGTGTACTATAGCATAGTATACTACTTCAGCGACAGAAATAGAGAAAAAAAAAATCAACGTGTAAGTACTCTTTTATCGAAAATGCAGTGCATTCGATATGTGATACTAAGGTTTTGCCGTAATTCAATTTAATACTTTCCTCAGAGGAGAGAGCTGGACGTTAACTTAAGTTCTAACGCTGTTATTCGGAATGCTATTCAACATGAGACCCCTGTACGAGAGCGTTCTAGTTGATGAAAAAACAAATGTTCACGGTAACTTGTATCGAAAATATTTACACTTCAGTAATAAAATCCTCGGGGAATACGCGAGTATCCTTGCCAATCTGTGTTGAACATATCGTAATGTCTTCGTAAACTTAAGAACTTGATTTTTTCTGTTACATTTTACTGTTTGTTCGAATATTCTGAGGAATTTCAGTTGCAGACTCGCTTCTATTTTAAGATGGACTGAACGGATTTTATTTATTTATGTATTTTTATTTATTGTGGTACGTGACAAATGATAGGTCATAATCTACGTAGAAATTGCTCTTGTCCTGTGAGAGAGAAGAGTTATTTACGGAAATTTCATGTAATTAATTCGTAGATCCAGGAAACGAAAAGATATACAAAGCACTGGCTGTCTTTAGTCTGCAATAACTTAGCACAAACTGCGATAAGATTATATCGTTGTCCGTTTATTTTCGGTGAGGTCACAAGTTAAAGACCCCCCTTTGAACATTTCATCGCATTGACAGTATATTTAAGTGATGAATACAGAACAAATCATGGTAATTTGCAAAGAAGAAAAATGTGAAGATTAACCTTTTCGTGATTAATTTTGCAATGAGATCAGTACTTCTGAATCAGTTCCAGTTTATACTTTGACTCGGGAAAGATGCTAACACTGCACACTTCATAATTATTAACAAGAGTAGCTAAGTATGTTTTTTACTACCCACAGCATGTTGCGACCAAGTTTTTCAACTAAAATGCTGGTAGGCTCAAGACGTTAAATTTCAGACGATTATGGCGTTTAGGTGAAGGAATATGAAGGAAATTGTTTGAGTATTATGGCACTGACTGATTTGATTGATGTCCCGTAAAGACTGAACGAAAGTACAGTGCGTTGAATGGAAAAGAAATATATTTGAGAGTAAAATAATTGAAATTGAAGCACTTGAAGTAATAAAAAAGAAATGGAAGTGTGTTAAGAAGGGTGTTTAGGAAAAGGTAAATTAAAAGAGTAACCGCATGCTGAAAAAACCAATTATAGACACGAGAAGAAGAATGTTTTTGGTGTCATAGCTTGTCCTCAGTTGTACGGTAACGGTAGCAGTACAAATCTGTTCATTAAAGAAGGAAGCAATTGCGTTTTTTATATATCATGTTATAAATTCCACGTATGATGTGGTATTTGATAGTATTTCGTGAATTGTCTGGTTTATGTTTCGGCTTTCAATGCTTTAAAATTTGCGGATAATTACATGTCCGTAGAAGCTGTCCGTAATGTAAGGGTATGCTTAACTTCCCAAAGGAAAATAGATACGATTTGAAACACTAGTGCGCTAACTAAGAAAAACTTAAATTTAGTTTTTCTTAGTTTGTACCAGTAGGAATACATATATACCTAATACATACAGTTACACATTTATATATATTATATATATATATATATATATATATATATATATATATATATATATATATATATATATATATATATATATATATATATATATAATCATATATATATATTTTCAATCAGTAAAAAACGTCCTTTAATATCCAATTCGTTCTACCTCGGAAATAATATATCTTCATATATGTTACCGAAGGGGAATTTTTAGATGATAATAAGTTCGTCGTCTCGTGGGCTCGAACCAGCGAAGACAAGAACTCCGCGTGGGTTAAAATGCGTCCACTGCAGTCCTGAGTTCTTGTCGTCGCTGGTTCGAGCTCAGAGACGACGAACTTATTATCATCTAAAAATTCCTTCGCTGGTTCGAGCGAACATTATATCTAAAATATATTCGGTATTATTTGAAAATATATTATTTCCGAGGTAGAGAGAAAAAGGATGATTAAAGGACGTTTGTAGCTTACTGATTGAATATGAATCACGGTGATGTGATAAAAAGTCATATATATATATATATATATATATATATATATATATATATATATATATATATATATATATATATATATATATATATATATATATATATGATATATATTTTGTATGATACTATATATATATATATATATATATATATATATATATATATATATATATATATATATATATATATATATATATATATATATATATATATATATATATGAAACTTTTACGGATACTTGGGAGAATAACTATTATTTAAAACTGAGTAATGAAGTACGCACTGGAAATAAGCTGTTCCATATTTACAGAAATGAAAAAGAATGATTAGTGAGCAAATGAATGTCAAAATAGAAGATGAAAATGGAGAAGTAATACAGTCCTGGTTTGATGGAGTCAGCATTTGGAAGATATGTTGAATGTGGTAGATAAAAGAGAGCTAGATCAAACTAGTACAAGAGTAGAAGGCGTTGTCAGAAAACTTGTCAGAGTGACTGTTGAGGATGTAAGGAGGGCAGTTAAAAGGCTGAAGAGGGTAAAGAAACCAGCAGTTGGTTGGAAACAAGTCAGTGGATGCAGTACATGGATGAAGTGGTTGATCATGGAGTATAAGTTATATCTGGATGACGGACATATTGTGAAGGAATGGGCGAGATGATTAATTGTTCTACTGTATGCATTATAAGGGTATGGTATTACTAAGTTTACCAGGAAAGGCGTATAGTAGGATTTAGAATGAGAAATTAGGGCAGGTGAAAGGAAAACAGTGTATGATTAGACATGGAAGAGGGTGTGATGGTCGAATGTTTATGTTTGAAAGTAAAAAGTAAAAGCTGTGTTTGACATTCATAGAACCCGGAAAAGCATTTGGCCACACTGATAGCAAAGCCATGTGGAATGTGTTGTGGATGTTTAGTATGGAATGTAAATTGTTGCCAGTGGTAAAAAGTTTTCACGATGGAAACAAAGCATTGATAAGACACGTAGACAGGAGCTGGCTATTTTGATGTACAGTGTAGCTGAGACAAAGGTGCGTTTTGTCTCCATGCCTGTTTAATAACTTTACGGTGGGAGATAACATTTCTGATGCCCAATGAAGAGGGAGAACAGGAAGTGCTAGATGGATGGAGTGGTTTGGGGCAAGCTAAGTTGGCAAGGCAATTTAAATTTCGTAATGAAATATGATAAATGGAAAGGAAGAGAGATTTTTAAAAGAATTAATGAGCTTTATCGGTTGCTTGTTAATTCTACTTGTGGGACTTTTAGGTAACAGCAATGTCTAACACCTTTTGTGCTCCACACACTTGTGCCTGCTGATCTAGGCTGGCAACCGTATTCTGTTAAGCACCACCCTCCCAAGTCACCAGCATCGTCCTTTATCTGTAGCAGACCACTTACCCCTCGGCAGCAGTTGGGCTCACCAACATGCTTTGGAATAAAAACTCATGGAATAGCAGTCAGTTATTGCAAAGTGAAAGGTAACTTGCAGAGTGAAAGGTTATCCTGTCCGCGATGGAAGAGAAGTTTAGTGTTCTAGTGGCACCTTTCCAAACTGAGGTCATGAAGTCAGTTGTTACTCTGTAGGTGCCAAACGGCTTATCCTTCCTACTCAGGTAATTCCAGCCTGGTGGTCCTATTGATTTGTCATGATGCCTAACATTATATTTTTAGAAGTCCACAAAATCACAGCTTCCAACATAGGTTGGAATGCCTGAACACCTTTTACAGGTAGAATGAAATTGCGAAGACGTAAGTAGCTCTGTGTTATACTCTAGGTTTGAGGAAGTCTGTGTGGAGTGCTAAAAAACTAAGGTGGAAACTGTTAGATATAAAATTGCTTCATTTAGTAGTCACTCAATAAAGTTAAACTTGCTAGATGCTCCACATTCATTGTAACTCAATCACTAAGGAATAATAAGGACAGTATATATCCAAAGGCATGATATGACGCTAGGCGGATGAAGGTTTTTATGATTTGAGAAAAAATCAGTAAGAAAAGAATATTAAAGAGTCAGATATCAGGATAGAATGCAAAATATTATCTTAGGTGAATTATGGTAGTTTCATATGAAATGACTGTGAATGGGAGATGCAGATCAAATTTACGTGTCGTTCACTTCACTCTGGGGTAAATAAATAGTGTTTGGTAGTGTGAACTGAGCTTCTGTGAAAACCAGAAGAGTTTGCTGACATGGACCAACTTAGATAGGAACTATAAGACATTAGGCTGGAAATGGTTGAAGATTTGATTTAGCGAAATTACAGGAATGATGATAGGGTCGCAGAATTTTACAAAGGCTTATTACATCACACGGTTATGGAGCTGATAATGATGATGCTCAACAAGGTCATTGCTATAGTAAATTTGTCATGTACAGTATTACCACATTTTCTCCGTTTTTCCCGTCTTTGTTTATGCTATGTTTGTGCATTATTACATTTTACTTTCATTATGCATTATTCTATTCTCTTGTTGTGACTTGTTGAATGGACACTTGTGACAGATCAGTTCCCACTATTTATAAAGAGTTTTGGACCAAGTGGCTCGGGATTTTATGTAAAGTCATAGCAAGTTTCTCCGTAGCAGATGGACTAACTACCGCTTGGATAGAGATTTATGAATCTTTATTATGCTGTTTTCCTTTAACTGAAGGTAAAACTAGGTACATTTCTGTAGAAAGTGACAATAGCTTTGAATGGTCATGTTTAGATGCTTAAGAAAGAATTCTTACAGATTGGAAGGTCACTAGCTCCTGTCACCCCCCCGCGCTTTTTTTTTTATTTAAAAGTCTCTAGCTTGTGAGATGTTGAGTTCCTTCCCCCCAAAAAAGTGTTGTGCTAGAATCATCGTCAGTTTTGGCTGCCCCGATTAGCTTTCATTTGGGCCAGCTTCTTACCCAGGCATCCAGAAAGATACAGCGATTTTTTTTTCTACATATCAGCATGAAATTATAGTAATGTGTTATTGTGTGAAGTGTTATAGCATATATTATAAATTAAATACAATCATCAGTGGAGAAAAACTTATTTGGTCGTGTATCTGCATGTTCTCTTTTGAGGAAGCCAGTCGCACTACACTCCCCCCCCCCCAATTTAATGAATACAGCTATCGCCGTTTGGTAAGGAGTCTGTGTTAAATATGTTTGAAATTGTATTTTCAATACCCAGAAGAATATAAAAGCATAAATATTGCATTTTTAGAATTAATGTTAATAACTTGAAATTAAATATGAATCATACCCGAGTCGAATCATTTCTGAGTTAAAAGAAATAATGAGCTTTCTAGCTGGGAGAACTTCGTCATTTAACACACATAAAGTGGGAAAATTGGTATCCATTCGAAGTCCACGGCTGTGTGAAGATTCGTTGATGTTTAGTTGTCATAGTGGCTGGGAGCACTAGCTTCGAAGGAAGCGGGCTTCCAGTGTCAGGAAATGATCTGGAACTTAAGAAGCATTTTTTCCCCACAATTTCCTTTCTTAACTGTATTGCTTTTTATATAAGAAGTCTCAAGTTTGATTTCCACCTCAATTACATTTCGCTTGATATATTTCTTGTGATTTGTACTTTATTATATTTTGTTTCATTTTATTTGACATCATATGCTCTTAAGGTTTAAGTAGTTCTTCATTGGACGGGTCGGTATCGTTCTCGGCTAGCACTCTGCTGGGCCCGCGTTCGATTCCCTGGCCGGCTAGTGAAGAATTAGAGGAATTTATTTCTGGTGATAGAAATTAATTTCTCGCTATAATGTGGTTCACATTACACAATAAGCTGTAGGTCCCGTTGCTGGGTTACCAATTGGTTCTTAGCCACGTAAAATAAGTCTAACCCTTCGGGCCAGCCCTAGGAGAGCTGTTAATCAGCCCAGTGGTCTGGTTAAACTAAGGTATACTTATTTTAAGGTTTAAGTTTTGCATTTATACTTTTTCCATTCTTGTAGTTCTTTGTTGATTGCCTGTTTTTATTTTGTTAAAGTTTAGAAATAAAACATGTTTTGTTAACCCCACAAATCAAAATATGGATTCAAAGGAGATTCCATTTTATGTTTATCGATTACATTGTTACATAGAGGCTGGGTGAATGTGTTACCTCTGCAGTGCCCGAACCATTGGACTAATCGAAAAAGATAGCTAACTTTTAGATGTCAGCCTATCCCACCTTCTTTCCCAGCAGATGGGAGTTACTGCCAGGATAAACTAGAACACATATTTCATTGTGAAAAGGAATTAAACATTTGCTTTGATAATATCCCATCGTGAGACAAACGTTTCAATAAACCCTTGCTGGCATTCACAAACATACAAATGCCCGCTCACATGTATGTGTTTGTGTCCACAAATGGATGAAAATCATGACCGAAAGGAATAGCTTTGCGTCCTGATAGGCAATATAATCAAAGTTCACCGACAAAATCTTTTATCGATATTGTAATGCATAATGAAGCACATTCTAAGGGTAACTGTCGACTAACGACTTTGCCGATATCAGCCATTGTTATTGGCAGTTCCTCTCTCTCTCTCTCTCTCTCTCTCTCTCTCTCTCTCTCTCTCTCTTTACAGCAATTGTTTATCGAATATCAATGGATGTTTTGTATTGCGTTGGAAATGAGAGCATCTCATTTGTAAATTATAACCTCTCTCTCTCTCTCTCTCTCTCTCTCTCTCTCTCTCTCTCTCTCTCTCTCTCTCTCTCTCTCTCTCCTAAAAGTCTTCTTCCCTTCTAAATATCGTGGATTTAATGGAAAGAAAATCGTGATTGGTAATCAATTTCTTGATGCCTTCCGGATGTAAGTTGGTGTACCGTTATCATGTGTTGCAATTGTGTACTAGAGAAAGGTAATTATTTGGAGTTTCGCTTGAAATGGGTGGGGATGCTTTGTATTTTTTGATGCCAAACACAATTTCTGCCTTATGGCTAGTATCAGGTAAATGAACACAAAACTATTCATCACCGTACGATGTCAAAGTAATTAAAAAGTTATCATAAAATCACAGAAGGGAAGGTGAAGAACTCTGGTAAATAACAGTAAACGAGTAACAGTTACATTGGCGAAGAATACCCAAGCAATAAATAAACAGTTTCGCACGAGATATAGAGTAAATAAACATTGTAAACGGTCTGAAAAGTAAGAGCTCGCTGTTAATTTTCTATGGTCGGGTGAAGGACAACCAACTATATTAGGATAAATGTTTTTTTTTTTTTAAACTTGAATGTTTCAAATAAAAATGATTGAGAGCCATGTACATGATTGCAAATTAAGGCTTGTAAGTAAAATACCTGGATGATGTCCATTGAATGAATTAGTGAAAAGTGAACACTAGCAGATGAAAGACTATTATGGAAGTGGTAGTTGATGTTCAAATGAAAACCTAACAACAGATACAAGCTGATTGGGAAAATGATTACAGGCCTTGCCAAAGCAGGTCAGATGTGCAGGTGGGGGAGTTGATTTAACAAAAATCATGCACACATTAAATGAGGAAATAGGAAAGTAATTTAATACAATGAACTAGGTCGAGGTTCATGACCTCAAGTCTTTAAGTAACAAAAATAAGCTTGACAAAAAGGAGATAAACATGTTATCTACTTCTAATCATCCTCTTATCGGAACAGTTCGCTTATACAGTAGCAGATGACGCGAATAAATTTCTAGCAAAAAGGTTGATATTAGAAGTAACAAGAACAATCATCTAATAAATTTTACCAAGCGTCAAAGTTAACAACTTTATCCAAAGAATCGGCGAGTAATAATGACAAAAATGCACTGTTGCTGAGCGCGAGACAAACCACATGTCAAATAAATAGGTAGAAGAATTATAAAAACAACAATAGTCTTAGGCAATAGGATCAAACATTCAAGAAATTTTCGCCTTGTTATTAAGAATTCACGAATCTGACGAATGGCTAATTAAATAATTAGCCAAAAAATCATCGTGTGGAATGGAACAAACGGCCAAGAGATATCAAGACTGGAAAGCACAAATCAAATACGAAAGAAGTTGAATCGTTTTCCATCGGTAATCACCTGTCAGGGCTGAAGAACAATTTAGCGGACATGGAGTAAAAAGGCTAATCATGCAAATTGTATACCAGCGGTAGCTGAAGGGCAGATTAACAATTGGAAATGTTTTTGCAAGTGTCAAGTAGCTGTCACTGACAAGAGAAAAAAGTTGAAAGCTTTCGATGTTTGTGCTTATGATAAAAGTCAGTTTACTTGTTCATCCGGCCAAAATTTCTAAGTTAAATAGTTTGTCAGGATTTTTCATTTCTTTTTACTCATAAAGTTGCAGAAGGAATGCGCCAGTAGGAAAAGTTTTCCAATTAGTAACGTCCAGGTATGGCGGGTGGATCGAAATGATGTACACCAAATAATTTGACCACATGCACAAGCAGAATATGATTCGCTGGTTTTCCAGCAAGCACAGGCACGGAAAATTTCTGTGTTCTTCATATTAGTGATATCTACTTAACGTACTGTTGCGAATATTCTGAACTCGATGAAATTTATTTTATTTATCGGTTGTTTGGTAGATATGGAAAGCTCTAATGTGTTACGTATGTAATTGGAGCTTTGTTTTAATAGCAGTAATGATTTATTTGGCCTTTTCCGTATTAACGGTCCAGTATGAAACCGAAGGTGTACTTGATTTTTGGCTCAGGATATGAATGATTTTCTTGTCTCCTTCAGATTTCAAACCTAAAAATATGTTCAATATTTTTTTCCCTGCAGTTGTTTATCATAGTCATATACACATAAATCGCTACCGTCACTTCAGTAGATCATTGTTGTAAAAAGGGGCATTTGAGAAGGTTTAGAATTGAAGGGTTTTTTTTAAACACCTCACTTTTTCCCATTTGTATAAATTTTGTTTTTTACGGAACCTGGGATCATTGAACTACGATTAAAAGTAAATCTAAGTCATATGAAAAATTTCCAATTTGCTTTATTGTGGCTTTGAAGCATTAGTGGCACTGTTTCTATAGTTTAGGAAAATTAAGTCTGATAGTCATCGAAAAATTTAATTCTTACAAGGGTCGTCTGCAATCAGTTAACTTAATAAGGGAGAGACAGAGTTATTATAAACTTCCATGGTGTAAAGATATTTTTGTCACCGAAGTGTACGAGTATTTTTTATAATTTTTTTTTTTTTACATTTTTAAAATGTAATTTTTAAAGACGCTGTATCTCAGATTTGAGGCCTTTATTGTCCAGGCACAGTACTACTGGTTTTAATTAACCATTGCCCCGTAGGATGGGTTTAGTGCCGTCAGTGTATCTCACGTGGTGTACTGTAGGCATTACTTAAGGGTCTTGGCAGCGTCCCTTCGGCCCCTAGCTGCAACCTCTTCCATTCATTTTACTGCACCTCCGTTCATATTCTTTCTTCCATCTGTCTTTCCACCCTTTCCTAACAATTGTTTCGTAGTGCAACTGCTAGGTTTTCCTCCTGGTACACCTCTCAAACCTTCTTTTTGTCAATTTCCCTTTCAACGATGAATGACCTCATAGGTCCCAGCGCTTGGCCTTTGACCCAAATCCTATATTCCTGTATTCTAATTAAACATTGTTGAGACTTTTGATGAGTACATTTTTCGTGTTATTTCTGTAAAATCTTGTTCATAAGTTGTGGCATGCGCAAATAGGCGAAACAGTTGCTTTTTTTCAGTTTTTTTATTTTGAGTAAGTTGGTTTGCTGAGACGGAGGGCCTGTTGGCAATGCTCTTAAAGTGGTCCTCGCTAGCGGGAGGATCCCTAAGCGGCCGTGATAGTGCTTGTGGAGGAACGCTAAAGACCCTTCGTTCTTGTATACAGCTTTTAGTCGGTGCTGAGTAGCGGACAATACCACTCGTCCGCACCCCTCCTGGCACCAACTCCTCTCCCGACCGTGGCTCTTTGTGCCCGGTAGAAAGAATGGTTCAAAGTGGACGCATAATAGACTGCTCAAAGTGGGTAGAGGGAGGGGGTATAATAGTAAATGGGGTGCAGGAAAATGAGAAATAGAAAATGGCGTTCATGCTGAGCGTCAAAGAGATGTGAATAATTAAGGGGCTAAGGGAGCAGAGACCAAAAATTTCAAGAGGTAAACATAGATCAAAACATTCTTGATATGTAATGAAACGGCATTTTTTCTCTTATGCAAATTAGTGCACATGAAACGAACAAAAGTATTATTCCTATAATGTGCCATTATGCTGCCGTGAAACAGTGCTAATTAAATCATAACGTGGTCTACGTTTTCGTTAGACTTTATGGGCTAACTTTCTCGTGCTTTTAATCTTTTTCTTCTTGGGTGCGATATTCACGATAAAATCTTTTACTCCCTTTCTATATTTATATTTTACCTAGTCTTTTTGTACCCCACAGTTTACGGTTATTTAGTCATTTTTTAAACCCCAGTTGTCTTTGTCGTTCCATATATTATGAAATATTATCACCTCACTCCCCATTTCTATTCTGGGACGGGGCATCTTTCGACTGAACTATTCATTCATCCAGCAGCTAAATTCTTTGCACACCTTCATAGGACCCTCAGTTGTTTTTTCCCGAATTTTTTTCTCATCTCTTTTTTTCTAGGTATAAATTCCAGCATCCCTTCGAGACTTGACTAATATATGCAGCGTCGCCCTCCAAGCCCTGTGCCAACTCATGGTTTCTCTCCTTCCATTTCGCATTCAAGGGATTCTCAGCTTTTCGACCCTTTGTATCCATTCTCTTAGCTCAGCATTAACCCCTCATGCATGCAAATTCTTAGTTACACAAACAGACACGTACGCACCCTCTCTCTCTCTCTCTCTCTCTCTCTCTCTCTCTACTTTCCATTGAACAAACTAGAATTAAGAGAATATCTTGAATGTGCATTTCTTTATAACCGCACAAATGTTTTCTGTTTCATGAAAAGCACAAGAAAAACTAAATGAGTGTGGGTAACCTTATTTCTGTCTCTAGCTAATTCTAGGCTATATATATATATATATATATATATATATATTATATAAATATATATATTATATAATATATATATATATATATATATATATATATATATATATATATATATATATATATATATGAATGTCTTTTAGTGTAATGCAATGTCTTTTAGTAATGCAATATAATATGAAGATAAGAAGGCCCATAAAACACTGCATGAACGTTGCAACCATATATTTCGAGCACTCCTTCTGTACCCCTGTTCACTGGGGCACAGAAGGAAGTGCTCGAAATATATGGTTGCAACGCTCATACAGTGATTTATGGGCCTTTTTATCTTCGTATACATGGAGTGTGTGCGTATTCGCGTATCCACACTGTAAGAAAGGACGTAAATAAGAGTCGTGATTATAGTTTGTTGGTAGCAAATTCCTCGTTTACATTTGCAAGACCAACACATCTTCATTCTGCATACTTTATAGGCAAGACCGTGGCCACAAAGGCAGGGCACGGATTGGTTTGGTCCATATCCTAAAGGGCCTTTCCTACTGACTTAAAGCTTCTGGATACCTCATAGGTCTCCGGCAAGAGTAACTGGCAGCAGGCAGGAATACCTGTCTATCATCCCTGTCCTTTGACGACACATTGTGTCATATATATATATATATATATATATATATATATATATATATATATATATATATATATATATATATATATATATATATGTGTGTGTGTGTGTGTGTGTGTGTGTGTGTGTGTGTGTGTGTGTGTGTGGATTTTTGTCACACGGAGAAACTGCTTATATTAAAAAATGTTAAGACGCTAATATCGCTTAATACTGAATTCACTTTCCTTGGGCATATCTTTCATCAAAGGGAAATTAAAATGATAGGTGCTTCTTCGCCGGCCAGGATTCGAACCATGGTCTGGTTTAGAAACAACGATAGACAGTGACTTTTACCCGGCTATCAAGAGAGGTATAGTGAATCCGATATGGAGCAATATTTGTGGCTTCAATTGTTTCAGAGTAAAATTGCTAGTGTCATACCCTTTTCCAGCCTAGCTGCAGCTCGCTAGAATCGGCTAGCAATCAGGTACATTACTGGGATGTAGTGGGACTTACTTATATCGTTCTGCCTCTTCCTGGACTTTTTATTAAAAATGTTAGGTAATAAATATCTAGGTAGTGCAATCTGAAGTCACCTTCCCTAAGAGTGTGTGTATTTGTATGTAGGCGAATGTGATCCACTTACTGTGTAAATCTATATATTGTCGTTAATAAACCTCCCTTAAAATTATGTCGTTGAGGATAAGAGATGACTAGGTTGAACAACGCAAGATTTTATAAAGGATTACGTAATTATTTTCGAACAGTTTGTCATCTACGGAAAAATGTACAGGTAAGAGAAATTGACTTTGGAAAGAAAATATCACCGCAGGTAATAAATCTAAAACGTACAAGTAAAGGATTGTCAAGGGATGGAAGGAGGAGGGAATGCGTATTTTTTATGGCTAAGTGGCCGAGACAGGCCCAACTCGAGCTAGGTCACTGCCAGAGAAGGAAGTCTTAATGGACTTCTCTACTTAGGGAAGGACAGACTTCTTAAAAATGTTTGTATAAAACAGATGATTATTAAATTGTAGCAGTAGATAACAAGGTATTATTACGCATTAAAGGTCTCTCTCTCTCTCTCTCTCTCTCTCTCTCTCTCTCTCTCTCTCTCTCTCTCTCTCTTACTAGGTTTTACCTTTTGTTATTTTCCTTAAAACTAAGTGGTCCAGTGTCTCAAAATCCCGGTTAAAGTTGAAGGAAAAGAACGAGGAAGGAGCAGCAGTTGTTACGAGGGCAAAAACCTTTCTTGTAGCTGCAAAGTTGTGTATAGGTTTTTGTCACGTCTGGTTTTCTGGCTGACTGTGAACCTGCTCAAGTTTGTGTGCTGCTGGTTGTCAGGAAGTCGTTTTTCCTCTCTTTCCTTTCAGTGCCGTTTAGATGAGTAGTACACGCACAAACATTATATATATATATATATATATATATATATATATATATATATATATATATATATATATATATATATATATATATACATATATATATTATATATTATGTATATATATATTTTTGAATTATAACATCGCCGTGCCTTTTTTATATTCACTAACATTAAGCTACATTTGAGGTTTCACCTCCAGTTCGCTCTGCCTCGGAAAGAACACCGAAGGGGAACTAGAGTTAATGAATAATTCTTCACCAGGGAGACTGGAACACCTGACAGTGACAACCTCCGACTTCAGTGACGAGAATTTTTATCACTGGGCTCTCGTCACTGAAGTCTGAGGTTTTCACTGTCTGAAGTTCGAATCTCCCAGGTGACGAATCATCTGTCGGTAATAATTCCCCTTCTGTGCTTTTACGAGGTAGAGCACATTGGATATTAAAAGACATTTGTAGCTTGATGTTTATATACGAGGGTGAGTCAATAAGTATCCGCACTTTTATTCTAATTGTGAATAGGCTTTATGGCTTTGTGTGCTATGCCAGGTTGTAGAAGGCTCCGCCCTCCTCCCTTGTGGTTGGTTTCAGCGTTACCACTTCAGTGCGCTCTGAGCTGTTGAGAAGTAAGGATGGACGCACCACTCTCCATTTGCACCAAAGAAGAACAACGCTCTGTAATCTGTTTTTTGTGGTCTGAAGGTGTACCAGGAGCTGAAATCCATAGAAGACTTTCAGTACAATACGGGGGCAATGTTTTGCCACGACGTATTGTTTATGAGTGGATGGAGTAGTGGCTGTGGCTGGGCGTCCATCCCGTTTCTCATCCTCCATGCTTGTCCGACTGCTTTTGAACTGCTCAATCCACTCATAAACACTACGTCGTGGCAAAACATTCCCCCCGTACTGTACTGAAAGTCTTCTATGGATTTCAGCTCCTGGTACACCTTCAGACCACAAAAAACGGATTACAGAGCGTTGTTCTTCTTTGGTGCAAATGGAAAGTGGTGCGTCCATCCTTACTTCTCAACAGCGCAGAGCGCACTGAAGTGGTAACGCTGAAACCAACCACAAGGGAGGAGGGCAGAGCCATCTACAACCCGACATAGCACACAAAGCCATACAGCCTATTCACAAACAATTAGAATAAAAGTGCGGATACTTATTGACTTACCCTCGTGTATATATATATATATATATATATATATATATATATATATATATATATATATATATTATATATATATATATATATATATATATATATTATATATATATATATATATATATATATATATATATATATATATATATATATATATATATATATATATATATATATATATATATATATATATATATATATATATATATATATATATATATATATATATATATATATATATATATATATATATATATATATATATATATATATATATATATATATATATATATATATATGTATATATATATATATATATATATATATATATATATATATATATATATATGTATATATATATATATATGTATATATATATATATATATATATATATATATATATATATATATATATATATATATATATATATATATATGTATATATATATATATATATATATATATATATATATATATATATATATATATATATATATATATATATATATATATATATATATATATATATATATATATATATATATATATATATATATATATATATATATATATATATATATATATATATATATATATATATATATATATATATATATATATATATATATATATATATATATATATATATATGTGTGTGTGTGTGTGTGTGTGTGTGTGTGTGTGTGTGTGTGTGTGTGTGTGTGTGTATGTCAAAAATGTTTTCTTAGAAATATCCAGTTAAAGTTTTTATGTCCTAAAACCTCAAGACCTCTAGGAGTTAGTAGATTTACCTTAATTTAAATGCTTAGCATGTGTTCCAACCTTGAAACCGAAATCTCATTTTTGTTAAGAACGATACCAGAAATCTGTAAGAGGGAAAAGTGAAAAAGATCTCTCCGTTATTCTTTCGTCGGTGAGCTAGATCTCAGTTTAAAATGTTTTCTTAGCCAAGGAAAGATTCTTCGACGGGAAAAGAATCGGGAAAAATAGAAACTTCTTAAATGAAAAAGCGTGAAACTTCTTTGGGGACAGTGCGCTAAGGAAACTTTAAAACATGTTTGAAAGTAACCTAAACTTTCTAAAAGGTAAGACAGTGGGATGATGATCTTCAGTCAAGCGAATTCTGAAGCATAACATGAGATGTTGCATAGATTTAATTAGGAAACCTATAAAATATCCTTCCTTCATATCACCTGAAAGATGATGTAATGTTTGGGTATGCTTTGTTAACCACAGTAGATTTTTCAATAACCAAGGCATGAGCGGGATTTCCAGGCTATTTATCAGAGTAATATTTATAAGATGCACAAAGAGCAAAGTAATTTATCTATATATTGTAGTTCACCCAGCTTACCTTTATTTTGATTTTTTGGTGTCTATTTTTGTTTTTTCTGGTGCGTTGAGATTCAGTGTTTTTATGTATCCCATAATTTTTATTTCATCAAACCGTAAAGGAGGTAACGGTTGGCCGAAGGACTTACAAATGCAGTATAAATAAATGTTATGTATATGACATAAAGTTTTGTGCAGATGCACCTACGTATGATCACAGCGAAGTAATGCCAAGACAAAGGTTACATCAGTATTTGTAACTAAGATAATGAGTTCGGGTGCGCTCCTCGTCCTTAACCAAGAAGTACAACTGTGTTCTGGTGCGTTTTTCATATTTAACAAAGAGACAATAGTGTTTATACTCGATGCAACTGCCACATCTGTGTTCAGGTGGCCTCTGCGTATTTAACAGAGGAGGCATCTGTGTTTACACAAGCTCCAAGGACCACTCCTGTTTTGGTGCTTGTATTTAACAGTGGAGCGAGTAGTATTTATACTCGCTGCAAAGACCCCATCTCCGTTCTGGTGCGCTCCGTATATTTAACAAAGAGGAGACTGGTGTTTACTAACCAGATGGTAATAGTAAAAATTCCTTTTAGTGAATTAGTATCAGCTAGGTTATGCACTATACTCATAAACTAAGATGATATTCGATTCCGGCGGAATATTACTCCGTATATATCCATCAGTCTGTGAACAGCACAGCATTGCATATCACTGTGATTTGGTTAGTATTTTGTTTTTTGATTATACATCAAAGGAACCTACTATAAAAGGAACAGGCAATATCTGTTTCTTGTAAAATACCAGAGAAAGAGAGAGAGAGAGAGAGAGAGAGAGAGAGAGAGAGAGAGAGAGAGAGAGAGAGAGAGAGAGAGAGAGAGAGGAAATGTTAATCTCAGTTTATTCAGACAAATTTTTTTGCCATAGACAGGCGTAACCAGAGTTGCTAATCACGAATTAGAAAGCCAGAATGTAACATTTTATAATTTGCTGGCAAAACAGTAATGTGATTGGCACAAAACTTACTAAGATGCCAAAGGGTACATGTTTGAGAAGAGCCTACCTTTTATGTTCCTGAGTCGCACCAGAGAAGTTGTTTTATAATAACATTGCATTTTTCAGTTGCAGCCTAAACGTTTTTAGTTGAGGTTTTGCAATTAGTTGAAGGAACCAGGGGAATTAGCATGCGAGAGATATAAAGGGTGTCTTGTGGAATCTTATGGTGGTCAGAATCGATAGGCAGGCAGAAAAGTGTAGACAATCAAGGAAAGCTCAGCTTCAGTAAGCAAGAGTTTAATCTCTTGAACCTAATATCGAGTTTAATTATTTTGTAAAGGTCGGAGTTCATAACTCTTTGCTTTGCTTTTTTGAAGAGTAATTTCATACAAAATATATGCCTGTTAATTCTTACATGCATTATATATCATATTGAAGGGTCCTCTCTAATGTAATTTTATATAAAGAATTCTTCATTTATAGGATCCTTCTAGTTATTTGGCATACGTGATATGCGGAGTATGTATGCATATTTAATTATGTAAAGATAAAAAGCATCTTTTATATGAACCTGGAGTATTTTTTGGAAAGGCTGTTCAGTTTATTATGTTCACTTTTATTTAACAGATTTTCCATCAACATAGTTTTGGAATTTTTATGTGTTTGTAGACCCAAGTTTATGAAAGTTTTACGCTGAAAAATGGATAGAAAAGAATTAGAGACAGAATAGGGTGTACTGAGTGTTAGAGGAGAGAGGCGGAGAGAATCACCAGATGATAACACAGAACTGATATGTCAGGGAAATCACGTAAATTCCAAAACGGATTCTGCTGTTTCACAGACCCGTACAGCATGATTAATTATAAGTGGATGAAAGTTAAATTTAAAATTTCGACTTGATTTTTTAAAATTTTTATAGCAAAAAGTAAGTAAAAGTGTGAAATCAACAATCCTCGAATGACCCGGTTAAGCGATGTATCTTTCCCTCCACAGACAAACTCCAGAGCTCTATTATAGGTTCCGATTTCAGAGTCTCTGAAAACTCCATTCTCCAAAGGCTAGATCTGTCCGGCCTATTGAAATAACTAACTCTAAGGCGTAACATCGAATGTCTCATTTTATTTTGTAGATGTTCTTCATGATCAGCTGTATTTTTTGACTCTAGCTTCTTTGTGCAGCACTTTCATCTTGGGGTCTATAAGCCTGGTTACTCAGGTGCAGAGCATAAGCGGGGAGAGAAATTAATTTGAGAAAGTTAGCGATTCTTCTATCAATATAACGGTATTCTTGGCGGGCCTGATAAATTATTCAACGTTATCATTTACGTCTCAACGTATGAGTCTTTGAGAGAGAGAGAGAGAGAGAGAGAGAGAGAGAGAGAGAGAGAGAGAGAGAGAGAGAGAGAGAGAGAGAGAGTGTTGGTTTTGCATGGCCATTGCCGATTACTCTCATATACACTGTTTGTCTCTTCTCCAAGTTACTTGGCACATGGAAGATTAGCAACGCAGAACGTCATTCATTTCCGTGTAATTCATTGTACTATTAGGTTGTAAGGACACAAATACTTTATAATTTTTTTTTTTTACAACGTAAGATATTCAGATCTTCATTTCCTCCTAAGAATTCATAGAATAATCAAGTTCTGGATTATTCTTTGAATTTTGTTAGATGAATGGTAATTTTGTTAGATGGATGGTATTAATATTTCAGTTTGCTTCGAAATAACAGTTGCAGATTGCCACGTTTAAACTTATTTACGGCAAGGTGTCTCCCCATCCCCGAAAGGTGGCACAAGCCTTGCTTCAACTTCTCTTATATGTAAGTGGAAATCGCTAACTTGAGCATCATCCATTTTGACCAGCCATTCAGGTGCTTTACCAAAGGACTGTAGGAATCTTTATTTTGTACCTCCCATTTTGTTTGATGGCCTATTTTCAAGGGGTTAGAGTTTTCGTTAACAATTTTGCTCATTTTTCTTTCTTCATTTATTTTTTGCACGTACTGAAACCATTATAGATTTCATGATAAGCATTTTTGTTTGGTCACTGGCATACATATTAGTGTATACCTAAAATGCGAGCACTTTGTAATAACTAAACACACATACATTCAAAATAAATACGTTAATTTCTTTTCGCTACCAAACGATATACGTAAGTCTGCCGCAATAGCTTTTACGTCTGTGAAATAAATAGCCAATTGTGCAGGCACGGCAAAATGATTTTATTTCTATGCGTTATGAATTTCGTTCGGAGTGACCCATGATCTATGCATATCATGAACGTCGATGAAGCCTTCTATTTTCGGCAACATGGCCTATGCAGGTGTAACATTTTAGAACACTTTAGGATCCCTCATTATAGATGATCTGTGCTGCGTTTTGCCCTTATCCTTTATTAAGCTGCAGATTAAGCTGGCCATGAAAAATTTGGTATATAACAATTACCTCAGGATAATGGCCGCTCCTTATTTATCATTTGATACTGTAAATAGGAAGTGATTAAACAACGGATTATTGTTATTACGCACGCATGGAAGTTTTGTGTAATTAAAGTTTAACTTGGAATGCTCGTGCGATTTTGGTCCAGGTAAGCTATACTTGTTTCCATTATATAGACAGCGTATTTTTGGTGTTTGGGTCAGTGTCCTGTTTGCACGAATACTTGAATGAGATACCGGTATTTATATTTTAATGTATAAATCGGGTAACATAATGCCATGTATATTTTTGCTATATTTAAAAGAAATCGCAGAAGTATAAGTTAATAATAAGAAACGACTTATAGACAGAAACAGACATTTACACATTTTTCTGTGGGGATGTCATAAAGTGCGTTTTGTAGGTTTTTATTGAAATTTGTTGTACCATTAAGCTATTTCTCCTTGCACTGAATTGTGGATGAACCCATAAGCCGAAATACTTCCATAACATTAGCTGCTTCATTCAAGTATACAGGCTAATAAGCAGCACCTTTGAACCCATGTACGGCAACTGTGACATTCACTTCAAAGCAAAACTTATGTTTCTTGAATTTTAAAGCCATTTCCCCATTTTGCCATTATCCCTTTTGTGTATCAAATAGCACTGTGTTTCAGTTGCTTCTGTTCTTCCATCATCCATTTTAAAATTAACCACTCTATCTTTGCAGTTGGTTCACTAAACCCAATGAGCACTGTAACATCAGTAGCAATCAGCTGTTCCATACTTTATTCATAGCTCATTTTCTTATTCCACAGCTATGCATTACTCTATCCCTTAAGATGGGTAAGCAATCATTACATCAAACCAGCTATACCCCATCAACATTATATCAACAGCCCTTTGCTTTTATGATGAAAACTTTCTGTTGCTCTCAACAACTAAACAACTAATCTTGTGTACTGTACATTCTTAACACCCTCAACAAGAGGTCATCATCTTTCTTGTCATAAACGTTTTTTCTCTTGCTGATTTATCACTTTCAAACTTTTCGTATAACTAATTTATTACAAACAACTGACCCACACCCCCTCTTCCCTGATTAAATCGACACTATTCTTCTTCCATCAATCCTCATGTCACCTGTCTTACTCTCTCAATCAAAATCATGGTGTACGCCTTCCTTGGTATACTATGTAATCTCATGCCCCTTACATATTTTACAAATTTCCCTGTCAACTTCACCTTTAAACAAAGGGACAAGTATTCCTTTCATCCATTGCTTCTGAACGGTACCCTCATCCAGGCATCCCTTACAAACCATAGTCAGCAACTCAGTTACAATTTAACCACAGCACTGCACAATTTCATTTGTAGTGCCATCAAATCATTGTGGATTTCTAATTTTTAACCTCTTTGATCTCAGCAATTCAAAAGCATTCCCAGCCTCTCCTCTGTTCTTATTACTCATCGGATCTTCCAAATATTCAATCCATCAAGCCAAGATCTTCATTCGCTCCAGACCACGACTTTTTCCAAAAGCCCTTTATCATATTCAACCCTCTAGTTTCCGTGCCACTCAGATTCCTTCTCTCTGACTTTCTTCTTAACTATCAACAAGACATTGGTCAGATATACAACCAGCCACTCTTCTTCTCATAATTACATCCGTGAACTTACCGTCTAATCTGTATTAACTGATAATCTAGCATACATATGAGTATTCGTTTTAGAAAAAAAAATGGATTTAAAAAAAAAGTCCCATTCTAAACATTCAGAAGCCTACCACCAAGTTATCCACAACCCATCACTAGGCGCTCCCCTGCCCTGGGTACGTATTTTAATCTCAAACCAATGTCATTTCTTATAGCATTAATTTCCAGTTACACCACTTGTTCAAACGGAGTTAGACTGGCTTCATTTAGTTTATTGACTTAACAACTGCAGGCAGTACTGCAAGTCTTTTAAAAGTTAAAAAACATACAATACTGCCTGCACTTGTTATACTGACCTGTAAGTATGTACTGATTACAGAAAATTGTGCGTCCTATGAAAGTTGAATAGTATTAAGTGAAATTATAATTTGGATTGCTTTCTTTTCCTTCACGTATGAAATCGCTGACAAAATGATTTTCGATATTTTAGCAATTTTTTTTTGTTAAGCGCAAAGAATTCATAATATTTACACACGAGCGTTAACGAATTTGGAACTGCAAATAGAAGTTTGACAGTTCGCATTGCACTTGAATAAGTTTGTTTTCAGCGAACGTGATTACTTAATAACAGACAAAAAATGTGACGAAAGGACGAACATTTTACATGATTGAATTGGTCTTAACAAACATTTTTACTTAATTTCAGTTTTTTTTTTTCATTACATATTCGAGGAATAATACTTGGCCCTGCAGTAGGTATTACCTACTCTGATTGTATGAAGTTCACAGAGATCTATTGTTGTTATTTTTTCCATTCATTGTAAAAACCTTTAATGGGGGATCTTAAAGGGCCTTGATTATTCTGAATACGGACGTCGAACCCAGGCAGTACAAAAGCTTCTTCTTTTCCTCTTTCCTGTGTATTTTCCCAGACATTCGCATTGAAAAATCTAGTGAAATTCTTTGCCGGAGCAGCGCGCAAATTTAGGAGCCATTTCATCCAATATAAAGACAGCGGGTCCCAATCGTGCAGAAAGCTTCGCCATGCATGAACTGCATATATCATATCTGGGGAAATTTGGCCTCCGGCACTCCCTTCCTCCGGTGACTTTGAAAAGAACACCAGGCAGCCATAATAATAATATGATGCGTTATTTTCTTGACGTCATTAATAATGACGTTTGTTGAAAAGTTTCTTTGTTTGGCGGTCATGGAAATTCCTAAGATTTACTGTGTGAGTTTTAGTGCAGAAATAAAATTGTTTTATTAAATATGCGAGATTATGTTATTGTCTGTTTTTATTAATCATTCTCTATTTGAAAAAGAGGCTACGGTAATGTGACTTGGTATAATTTTGCCTACAAAAATGTCTCTCAACGTTGCGTTTCCTGCTGCGCAAAATAAACTTAGGACCCTTTTGTTGTTGCTTCTATCACCATGGCCAGAGGCGGGCGAGTTTTTCCCACTGATAGAGACTACAACAGCTGAATATTGTTCGAAAACATTCAGTAAACTGATAAAGGGGAACTCGCATGGGAAATTAATGAAGTCGTGTAAAGTGCCTTATTCCTTTGTAAATAAAACCTAATAATAGTTAGTAAATATGCTGCTTGTGAGCCCTGAAATGTGTCCGGGAAGTATTGATATATCTCCAGGGGCTTTTCACTTTGTTGTTGCCCAAAGTGAAAAGTGTTTTCAATTTTTGTCACATTTTCTGTTTATGTTAAACATATACGTGATATTTAAGGGTACAAAATGACGAGTACGTATGCTGTAAGAGACAATGAACTTTGATATAAATAGTAATTTAGAAATATCTTATTCTAAATACGATCTGTTATTATGATAACTTAACGGCTCTCCAGTATTTTGTCCTCTTTTGGGAAAGCAATTGATTGATAAAAGATTATAATTCAATAAGTAAACTCGAATTCACTGTTTGTAAACCTTTCATTATTATAACATATCTAATATCATGTATAGTGTCTCCAAAAATAGAGCAGCCTGCTACTACAGGCAGTAATGAGCGTATGGCCTGGTTTAAGCCTGTCATAGAAGAAAATTAGCTGACCAACCCGGCGCTGCCTGGGAAAACTCTGAATGACAGCTATAAACCCCCTCTCTCTCTCTCTCTCTCTCTCTCTCTCTCTCTCTCTCTCTCTCTCTCTAAGATAGTTGCTTCAATAACATTCTCCAATATCTTTGACATTTTGTATTTCACCTCACCCCCATTCCTATCGGTGCAGAACTTGGACTTAAAGGGTATCAGGCGTGTCACTATTCATCTCAGCGACCTCGAACCGAGGTTTTCGCCCCTTAAGAAAAACACAGGATCTAGATGGAAATAATATTGGGGCTGCTCTGGCTGATCGACAGCTCGCACACACAAAGAAGGAGGAATAAACAAAATACAGGAGTTTGCATAAAATATGGAATTTTAAACTTAATAAAAATCTTAAGAAAAAAAAAAAAGTCATAACAAAATGAGCCAGGTCCGTCACGAAACACAAAAATAAATAAAGCAATCTTTACATCCAAAAAAGAAGTACCAGCAGCAGTCGATACAAAAAAAGGATCTCCAGAGAAGTCCACCAACGGGCGGCAACAGGCCGTATTGTCACGACGTCCTGCTGCCGTCTCGACAAATACAAAGGACACGGGGCCACTGCACCCGTGCCAAAACCGCCGACAGGGTCTCCACCTGCGGCCAACAAACGACCATCTCCGCTGGTGCGCTGCTCCAGCCTGGACACAAACACCGGCTGCCCAAGAAAACGTCCTCAAAGTCGAACTGCTGCTGGTACCCAAAAGTTCTCATCCCCGAGAGAACAACCCGTTCGCTACTGCTGCCCGAACCTGACTAAAGGTTGGCGCCACGCCAACACAGACGTAAACACTCCTGTGAAAATAAGAGAAGGGGGGGAGGATTAGCCAAATAAACAAACTACCGTACCGCCCATAAAACAACCAAAGATCCTAATACACACCCATCTCCTTTGGTGCCAGTGATGTCTTACCCCTACGGCATTCTTTTCCAGAGAGGAAGTCATATGTATACCAAAATGAGGTAGGATAAACCCGTCAAGCTTATTTAGTTACCAAGTCTACGGGCAAAACCAGCCCCCAACCACCTTCGGTGCCGTTTGGTGCTAGTGATGTCGTACCCCCACTGTATTCTTTTCTAGATAGTAAGTCATATGTGTACCAAGTTTGGTTAAAATTGCGCACTGCGTTTCAGAGTTATGCTGGAACACGCACACATACATACATCCCTTTTTATATATATAGATTATTCATTTAGGCATCCAACTCGATGTAAAATGATACTTTCTGGTCTGTGATTTAACTATGACAAATGCTAATGGCTGTCCGTATATGAAGACAACAAATCGATTGTGGCTGGTAATGTCTGTCAAATTGAGAAAAAAGACCGACGCACTAGTAATAGCAGTTATACCCGCGTAGATTGAGCTTAGAGAAGGTCTCGGCTACGTAGAGTTTAGCGTGATATGGGTATATCTGAATAATACCAATTTATTTTTAAAGTAGTTCCAGGTAGCAGATCACTAAGTTAAGTTAAGTATATCTTAGTTTAACCAGACCACTGAGCTGGTTAACAGCTCTCCTAGGGCTGGCCCGAAGGATTAGACTTATTTTTACGTGGCTAAGAACCTACTGGTTACCTAGCAACGGGACCTACAGCTTATTGTGGAATCCGAATCACATTATGACGAGAAATTAATTTCTATCACCAGAAATAAATTCCTCTAATTCCTCTTTGGCGGCTCGGAGAGTCGAACGCTGGGCCAACAGCGTGCCAGTCGAAAGCTCTACCACTCTTCCAAAGAGGAACTTGGGATAATTTTTTCCATAGGTTTCAGTCTTATGTATTTGTTACGAAGGTACAACCAACGTCTTTTTTACGCTTTTCCGTGAGGCTAGCTGCATCTCTCATTGGGGAAAATAAGTTCCGTTTTCAGCAATAACTCGCCACATTTTGAAATCTGTCAGTAAGGGAGAATATGCATTTTAATATTTTTCTTCTGTTCAGACATTGGTTGTCCAAGCGATCACACTAATGCGTTGCCTGTCATGGGATTTTGTTTAAAAATCTGCGTCAAAAGTTATTATGCTGCTCAAGAAGTATACTTTCGGAATAAAAATTGGAAATCATTGTAAGATATGAATCCTAGTGCATCATAACAGTTAGGAAACATCATAAAAAATAAAGAGGAAGCTTTCCAGCTGAAGTTGTGTCGAAAACGCCAGTTGCGAAAACAAACTACAAAACTATGTTGTCAGTTACTGATATCATAGGCATAACTTAAACTTAGTCCACGAGACGATTTTCAAACAAGGCAGAAGAAATCATTTTTGATGGAATGGACGTTAAGAATAGATTTTATTAAGCGAAAAAACAATAAGTAAGCATAATAAAAAGTAAATATGTGTTTTTGCATGCAAATGATCTGAAAAATCATTACTCAAAAACTAATTACTCATCAGTAAGACTTGTCAACTGATTTTTGATATGCATAAAACAAATTAAACGCCACTAATATAGATATTCCTTGAAGGGAAGAAAACTTTCAATGGATGTTCAGTTTGCAAGTTTCTTTAACGCCTTGTATATTTCATAGCCAAGGAGCAAGGCACGTAGACATCCTAAACGTACGCACCACTCACATGTGGAAAAAACAATTTAGGTAACTTTGACATGAAGCCTAAGCCATAGTAGGAAATTAACGTCTGTGCCCTTTATGAGCACAAACAATTTACCGGAATGTTGATCATTATTTGGTAAATGAACGGTGAAATTTATCATCACAATCCTTTGGATGGTTGGATGTCTATTACAAATTTGCAGTGAATGGAAAATCCCATTAGAGATCATTTCGTTTCTGGTCTGTTAAACAGACAAATACATTTACATTTAATAATATATACAATGGGGGGGGTGATAATCTGCATCACTGGAAGGCATGTTTCAGGCGGAAGCTCTTCCTTATTTGCATTATATTAGTGTTGTTTGAGGAATTCAATTCTATATTCATACAGTTGTTATTCTTCTGCCTGTACAGTTTTGAGGACTTTGTGTCCTTTTTTCCCCTTTGTGTGCGAAAGCCGTCTCTGCGCTGACAGTGGAAACAAATTTTTGTAAAGCTATTGAACTGATTTTACATTGGTGGCGTATGTTCCAACGTGTTTTTGCCTGTAAGGGCTTAGCCTTTGCACTATCAAAAGTAATTAACTATATGTTGCATCTTTCTAGAGACTGCATTTTTATCACCTTTCCAATGAAACCAGATTGGCTTCAATGGAATCAAACTCAGCATCAGAGCAATTAATGTGTTTATGGAGAGACATGTTGAACTTTCGTTATAATATTTTGAAACTGATAACATTGCACGAATTTTGTCGATGAGGAGAGGGGTTAGTTGCTTAACACACTCCCGCCATACGCATAGTGTATGAAACATGCTTTTGGGTAAACTAGGAAGGGATGGTATTAATATATGTCAAGGACAAGATAATTTAGATAATTATATGAATTTGTCATCAATAATTTTACTCGAAATTATACTTCAAGCTTTCTCATTTCATCTAAGGAAGAAATCCCAAAGGATAAATTTGTAAATATTGCAAAACCCGTTGTTCTAGGATCTTTACTTTAATAGAAATTTATAGCAGTTTTCCTGACCTCCTAAAAAGAAATGGAATAAATGAAATATGAAAAATTGTTTGTATGAAAGCAACTTGGGTGAATATTCATTACTTTTAAATGCAGAGTGAAAAAATATTTCCGTTGAAAAAATGCTTCAAAACTGTTCCTGTGTGAAGCTACCATTATTTTGGACCCGGCAAAATTCCACATGAAAATTAGACCCGTAAATATTTATTGTTTAATCGTCTCTATTGATAGCGTAAAATGTGTTTAATTTATTTTGAAAAAGACATGTATAAAACTGTGTTGTTATTACCATCCGTAATAATGATATTTATAGTAGAGCTTTCAAAATTTACCTATTTACATTAAGAGGATTGTGTTAATCGTCTCGTGTTTTGTTGCCTCACAGAAAAGGGCTTTTCCCCTGCAGTGGCAAAATTTCCAATTATTTCCCTGCCGTTTTGCCCCTGAGCTGCTTTTATTATGTTTCCCTTCGAAAATCATATTGTTTTCATTAGGAAAAAATCGTTTCGGCTATGAACATTTTCGCTGTTGTTGCGCTTTTTCGTCCTTTTCTCCTTAAACTGGATCATATGGATTTTCAATGGAGAATTAACCCTTTTTTTTTCACTTGGTCTGGGCTAGAAGAGGCATTAGGATTCCCATGTCAAGAGTCTCTGTTCTTAAAAAAATAAAAGTTTTTTTTTGGTTAACCATGACATGAGCGTCTATGGTTGGAAAGTGCCCATGTTTAACAAGAAAAAAATTAAAATATTAGTGGCATAATACATTCAGTAAAAAGAGTTAGGACGTGGGCGTTTGTAAGCCTGATTAGTCTCGGTTCTTTGAAAAAATGATTTTTTTTTGTTAACCCGGATGTGAGTGTATATGGCAGGAAAGTACCCATTGTTAATAGGAACAACTTAAAAATCTCAATAGTATAATGTGTTCAGAAAAAAAGGGTTAGGAAGTGGAAGCGTTTAAGTCTGGTAGCATTTCTAGTTTGTTTTCTATTTTTTATGGAACAGTGAGAGATCTTAAACCTTTCGGTTTATGGTATCACTGATTTGAGAGAGGGCCACGTTATAGTTAGTGAGCTGGTCTCTCGGGTAATTAGTTTAGGAAGGGCCGAATATCTCTTGCAACACAACCTTCTCTATTACATTGAATATCATAATGTAAAGGTGGCTTCCCTAGGTATCGTCCTGCGAGAAGGGGTTCTTACCCCGTAATACTGAGTAGAGAATGAGTTAATTTAGTCGGTGTATGGGGCAGATCTCGTGCTTCATCTTGCAGATGAATCTTTAAAACGCATTCTAACGCTGAATCTAATACCGTACTCTGCAACAGACGAAACTGGCAAACAAACTCAAGAGTCCCATAAAATTATTAAAATAGAATTTCCTCCTTTTCCGCAGCCTCATTAACTGACGATTTGTATGATTGTTAGGTGCGCTTCAGTGCACCTGAATATTAATTACATTCCCCACAAGGTTAACGACTTGTGGGCACTGAGGGAATACGGCGTAGGAGCTATGCAGGAGGATACAGCGTTTGGAACATGGGCTTGGACAAGTGATCTGTAATTTTCGTTTGTAAGTAATCTTACAGGATATTTGCCTAATTATCTCTAAAGTCCCTGTTCCAATTATATGTAAAATTATACGCGGGAAGGTAATTAATTTTATAACCGTTTGAAAAAAAAAACATTAAATAAAGGTCAACGCAATTTTAAGATTTCCACATCTTTATTGGTTCGTGATTTTTTTAAAATAAACAAACAAGCAAGTATAAGTACATTAGATGCCCTTCATTAATGCTGAGATAAATCATTGTTCAACGAATAAATGTGAAGGAATAATGAAATGTCAGCAATGACTAATATCTGTCACGTCGTAGCGCGATGTAGGATTAGATTTGTTGCCGGAGATGACGTTTCTGTTATAAGAGTGTAGATGGAAATGTTAGGCCTTCCCTCCAGGGATGGAGGAATCCCACATAATTTGAATTATTCATGGAAAATTTCAGTATTGGGAAAACTAATGTGCGCGATATGGTGTTTGGTTTCTTTGCTGCATAAGTGTGTTCGTTTATTCCTGTTCGGGCTTGAGACTTTCATCCAGTAACAAGAAGGTTCAAGTTACCGTTTATTAAGCATCAGGTAATATATTTAACGTCGTGCATTCAGTGCCAATTATGTTTAATAAAAATGATTTTTATGGCTACTTCATGATGATAATTATCATAATTAAAAATCTTGTCATGAATGCTGTAATCATTATCGTCACTATCGTAACTACAGTATGATTAACTTCAGGATATAATTTCGGCTTAGAATAATGGAAAATTGGAAGTGTTATAAAAGTTGCAGAGCATATAACGCTGAGACCGTGATTACCGAGAAGCATAGTTATATGAGTTTATATACGGTCTCCATACCAAGTATATCGTGAGTTAATGCACTTTATTAGTGGTTTTAAACTATATAAATGTTATTGGATGTTTGGAAGGTTTATTGTTAAATTTTTCTAAGATGTGTTCCAAGTATACCGAACCGTCGTTCTGAGATACTTGCATAAGTAAATATCCTTCAAAAATAATATTAATTGTCATCAGTTTCTGTCATATAGAGATACAAAAAATACACTTGTTCTAGATGATTTCTATAGTATTGGAATGATTAGTAAATAAATATGGTGTTTGCAGTAATTGAAAGCATGTTTTTCGTAAAATTCGGCTCACATTTACTGTTCACATTTACCTTGTAAATATTTTGGCATACCTTATTATATTACGCAGACAGATTATATATATATATATATATATATATATATATATATATATACTGTATATATACATATATATACTACTGTATGTAGTGTGTATTATATATACATACATACATACATACATATATATATTACTGTACATGTCTCATCATCTTTGCATCCAACGTCTCATGATGCAGAGGGTCTGTGTGAAATTCCGCAACTCATGTCTTTCCTGTGCTTAAGTGTCCACTAGTCTCTAGGTGTGATGAATTCTGTTACAGAAGGTTAGTAAATCTTGTGGCGTTTTGCTGATGAACGCAGCACCATATGCATGTTGTAAGTGTTAGATTTCTATTTTACTGCAACCTAAAGATTGTTTTCCCTCTCTGACCTCATTTTTCATTAGACAATCAGTGAGAGGGGCGAAAAGCAAAGGTGAAATAATCTTATCATGTAGCACTCCACTGCAAATTCACTAGAAAACATCAACATTAACTTATCTTTGCATCTACTTCGTTGTCGGATGATTTCAGTTGCTTTTCATATTTAAAAGTGAATTCCGTCATGACCCATAACCCTCCATAATACTGGCCTTATGACGCAGTAAGATGCCTTCTTGTGACTAAATGCATCAGAAAGGAATGATTAAACTTCATGCACTGCTGCATAATATATCTTGACAAAAGGAATTTGATCTATGCAACCTCTACCTTTTTCTTAAAACAGCTTGTTTAACTGTAGGATTTTTTTTATCAATTTCTTTGTCTAGCGCAGTGGCATAAAGTATACTGATTATTTTCAGTACAACCGACGTAAGTGCAATGCCTCCAGAATTACTCATTTAGTCAGGTAACCTGTGTTTTTAGTTTTTTGAAAAGAAAACTGTTGTGCCGGCTTTGTCTGTCCGCCCGCACTTTTTCTGTCCGCCCTCAGATCTTAAAAACTACCGAGGCTAGAGGGCTGCAAATTGGTATGTTGATCATCCACCCTGCAATCATCAAACATACCAAATTGCAGCCCTCTAGCCTTAGTAGTTTTATTTTATTTAAGGTTAAAGTTAGCCATGATCGTGCGTCTGGCAGCGCTATCGGACAAGCCACCACCTGACCACGGCTGAAAGTTTCATGGACCGCGGCTCAGACAGCATTATGCGCTCTACAGAAAACTCGATTGCGCCGAAAAAACTTCGGAGTATTTTTTTACTTGTTTAGCTATGACTTCCAAATCCCAACCGCTGTAACTGTCTCTTTCTTACCTATATATATATATATATATATATATATATATATATATATATATATATATATATATATATATATATATATATATATATATATATATATATATATATATAGGTGTATGAATCAGCTAATACTCTAGAAGTTTTCTTCACTAGGGGTTTATCAGCGATTCAACAATTGCGTGATGAAAGGGACAGTGACAGTTGTTTTTTTATGTAAAACACCGTATTATGGGTAGTATTGTAATTAGTATGATAATTTTTTCCCATGATATGGGGTCTGTACAGGGAAAAACAACACAACAGTCAAGTATCTTATTCACACTATAATTTCTGAATCGCTGATGAACTCCCGTGCAGAAAACGCCCATTGTTGCTTCACGAACCTGTACAGAGGGCTCATCAGCAGCTCATTGACCATGCATAGGCACTGCGTTAGTCACTCCTTAACGATGCATGCACTGTCATGCCTTTTATATATTAAACCTTCTCCTCTCTATTTTTTTTTCTCTGCAGCACTTTGAAGCGTTCTTTTTCTTCTCCATTATAGTAGCGCTAAATGATAAGCTTTATCTGCATTAAAAAAACATATGAAAATAGTTTGATCCATTCCTTCACCTGTGCTTTCTTGCCATTTCAGTTTCTCTTATGACACAAGACATAAACAGTTCACCTCGGTACTTTAAAATTTTCCTTTTCTTTCGGATTCAGCACTCACATGTACTTACATATGTACCCAACTTGGTTTCCATTGACGCTCCAAATCTCTTCCCATCATTTTTCAACACTGTTTAAACACTGTTTAACCTTTTTTGTTTCAAATCAAACCCTTCCATTTTGCACCATTTATATTAACATTCATTGGATCATCCTCCTGGTTTCCAGTAACTCTCAGCCCATTAATTCAGAGAACAGTACACTTAATTTCCCCCTCATGTGAATATTTGGAAATTATTTCACTGTATCTTTCGCAAACATCAGTCATTCGACACTTTGTTCAAGACCTATTTTTTTTTCATCCCACAGTACTGCTCCTATATGTGTTCCTTCTCTTACTTATCATATCACTCCATCCATGAAGATTTGTAACAATCATGGGGATACAAATATACTCCAGTTTCAAGATCCAGTTTTACACGAAAGCAGCCATTCACATATCTGATAATTTTAACATGTTTCGCTTCCATTATGATAACATTTAATTACTCTAAACTTCTTAGCTTTTATATTAGATATCAGTTCTATCCACACTGCCTCTCTGTCTGTTTAATGTGAGTTTTTTTTCTTTCCCTGTGTAGCATGTATATCTTTTCGCTCTATTTTCAAACTTTTCACAAAGCTGTTTCACAACAAACACTTGATTCACACACCTCTTCCTTCTCTAAGCCCACATTATTCCTAACTTACCAATCCGTCTGTTGTGTCTTACTTTCTTAATCCAGCCTTGCACTTTCACTGGTATACTAAGTAATATTATGCCCGTAAAATTCTGTTGCAATCTGTCAACTTTACCTTTATAGCCCTTGGAATAATTATTACTCTCTCCTATTCTTTTCGAACCTCTCCACTCATCCTGACATACTTTACAACTCTGATTAGCCACACTATCATCTCATTATACTCAGAAGTAGTCACAATATCCGCTGGCGTTTTTCCAGTCTTCAACGAGTTCATTTCCCTTTTTATGTCAACAATCACTTCTACAGTTATCTCAGACTTCACTAACCCCATTCCATTCTTGCTGTCATTCAGCTTAGCTTGTCTACTATCTTCCATTTTGAACAAATCTTAGAAATATCCATTCCACCAGCCTAGGACTACATTAATTTTTAGGCAGCTTTGTGTACTTGTATCTTTCAGTTTTGAGATCCATTTTTTCAATAACCTTTTGTTGCATTTACTTTTTTGTAGAAAAGTTTATTATCGTCTCTAAGGTTGCTGGTCACTTTCTTTCTCCCTCTGTTTTTATTCCCTTCTTTCTTTTCCCTCCCACTTCCTAACTATCCTATCCGTCTTCTTGTGTAACTGAACGTGATCGTCTCCTCTTTCATGCAGTCACACCTCAGATGATATCCTGAAAAACACATAACTTTGCTACAAATAGGAGAGCTGAATGTAGGATGCAAGGGACGCTATTGCTAGTGCAAATTTAGTTTGCATTCGATTTCTGTTGCGCGCCATTCCAGATGTTGGATCAATTTTTCTCTTGACTGACAGAATACCACTTCTGAGTTTCTCTAGAATTGTTTATTCCTTTTGTTTTGAGTATAACTCCAACAAACTTGGGCGTTGACTCATGCATTATAATACCCTGTAATTGTTTTTGTTAGTTTTTCATATTTCATAGGCGTTACTTGTGTAAAGTAATGAAAAGATAAAGTCCTCTCTCTCTCTCTCTCTCTCTCTCTCTCTCTCTCTCTCTCTCTCTCTCTCTCTCTCTCTCTCTCTCCGATGCACACGCACAAGCACAAGCACACAACAGCTAATAATAATTTCATACCAAAAATGCGTGGATGCGTTTCTTTTCCTCTTTTTACTTCATTACTTTTTATACGCGTCCTGTATGCCTCGGAATTATGGGAGCGAACAATAAAGACTCACAAAGAATATTGTACTCATGTTTTGGGCGAGTGCTGTAGTTCTTGTATGTCCCGTTGTGTCCTTTACGTGTTTTGGGTCTTTTCACTCAGAAACTTATTCTCAGAAATGTAGGTCTGTAGAATGTTTCCTCTGCACTTGGTTAAAAGGATTCATTTGATTTTCGGAGTGTTACGCAGATAATATGGTCTTGTTTTATCATTATCGTACATGCACCCACTAGCAAGAGGTACTATTTTATGGAGGTTTTATCATTATCATCCATTCACTAGCAAGAGGTACAATTTTATGGAGGAAAAAACAATTTTTTCAATTAAAGAAAAATGCTAAAGCTAATGGTATAATAATGTCTTGAATGATCATTAAAATAGATTTCTAAATTGATCAACGTTGAAAGGAAACAAATATGATTAAAAGAAAAGAAAATGCGACGGCTAATGTATGACTTATTAAAGGTTAGGGGAACTTGGTTAGGGGTTAAGGTCAGAAAGAGGTTTATAACACCAAATAAGATTAGTGGTAATCTGTATGGACATAGGAATGGAAGGTTCAGAGACTTCTTTACAAGAAATTGGTAATACACTGTATGAAGATGCTTCCTTTGGAACAGAATTTTGATAAAATGTTATATAAGTTCGTGGTAAATGATGTTGTTGATATTGATTACTTATAGTTGTCGCTTATAGGAACAGCGCTTGTTTCAGGAACCATTCTGACGCACAATCTAATACTTTGCTAGAAGACATTACTGTAAGATATTTAGTATTACTGTAGACTTATGGAACTGACGGGATATTATTTAATAGAGTTCAGTCATAATGCAGATGAGAGAAAATATTCTTTATGATCAATGTGATATTCCAGGAAACAAAATATACATTAGTACAGTATGAGAATTTCAGAAAGGCTGAAGCTAACTATTCAAATAAGGTAAGGTAGTGTGGAAAGGCAATATATGGCTGATGTTGTAAATAAGTAATGTAGGTGAATAACTGTAAGGAGAGAGAATGGGAAAAGTGAAACATTGTGGCAAGTATTCACAGGGTACATATTCCAATTCAAGAAAGACAAAATTTGCCGAAAGTTTAGATTAGTGGATGTTGTGGTTAAACAGGTTTTCAAGACGAAAAACAATTTTCATAGTCAAATCACATGCGTACCACAGGAAAGATGAAGAGGAGAACATTTTTGTTAATTCTTCAGGTGTTTTCCTTAAATATGCTACTAAAATGCATCAAACTGCATGATTATATAATCATCGCCCCTAACACCTTGCTGCGCAAAGGGCCTATTTGAAATTCCCTGCTCGTGTCTTTCCTGTGCTGTAACTTCAACAAATCTCCACTCATCCCCAGCCTCTCTACTAGGTCTGAGTCTTCTTAATGTTCTGGTACCCACAGGAGCCAAGCCATACTATTCTTCCTTAGGCGGTGTATAGGACATGCTCAATCTCCTTTCAGTATTTCTTCAAGTATATATGGAACTTCTGTAATTTGATGAAGTGATTAACTTCTTACTCTGTCAAGCCACCTGACTCATTCTTGAAGATTTGTTCTCAAGTTAACTCATTCTTTTAGTTAAAGAGTACTTTCATCGTCATACCATGATTTATGTCCATGTAGCATTGCAGATCGTATAAAGACTAATTTTAAACGTAATTTCGTACGCAGTTTTAGTCTATTTGATTTCCAGATCCTATTCAGCCCGTCCATTGTTTGCCATACCTTTATTTAATTGTTTACAAAATTCTAACTCAGTAGGGATTATTTAATATTGTTCTTTAAAAATGGGAAGACTCTCACCCTCATTAATCCTTTCTCTATCTAGTTTAGTTTCATCCCTTAGTGCATACTCTATCTTCATTACTTTGTTTTCCTTAGATTTATCTCGAGTCCGATCTTTCTATATATATGATGTGTTCTATTATGCATGCCGTATAAATCTTGTGGAGTTTTGATTATCAAGACAGCGTCATCTGCATACATAATGTGGGTGCATCCTAAGCATCCTAAATCGGTTAAAGTAAATTACGTTCTACTTAGCCACAAGAAAAAGTAAACTTTCTGTTGAAACATTACCATGTCATTTCGTGGCTACTCCGAAAAAAAAAATTTCCTCGGACTGAGAGACTCAAGGGATAAAATAACAGTACAAAAATGACATAAATTTTCCAACCTCTAAAACAAGGAAAGAAAACGGTCATTGGGAAAATAACGTGAAGGGAGGAAAAGTTGTGATATGCATTGAGTCAGTACGCAAAAATCCAGAGACGTGGTTTATTTAAACTGAGATCACGCGCCCCAGTGACATTTCCATCTCTGGTATCTTTTCAGGTTCTCACAGTAGCAATTTGTAAACCGATATTGGCATCCCAGCTAGAACCGACACATTCGTTTATTGATGTCAGAATTTTTAGGTTAGTAATTTGTCAAATGTCATTGTACGGTTTTGTTTCCATAACATATTTTAACAGTAATGTTAAAATAATATTTTTATACTTTTTGGAATACTTTACAATTAAACCTTTCATGTATACTAAACAGAATACATTTAAGATCCAGTAGCAAAATTGTACATTTGAAATCTGTCACAAATGAAAGGCGGTATGCGAAACTTCAGTCATACCTGGTTATCAAAGGATCGTTTTGATACCCTATAATAACCGCCCTCTGTGTTAGCCGCCTTAGTGTTTGGTATGTTATAAAATTTGGAAGCGTAGATACACTTTTGGCGGAACGGAGTCTTCAATGTGAAGTACTTATATCGATGTACTTGTTGACTATGTTTTGATTTTAGAGAGAAAAAAGCAAAATAACGAAGTAGTTGTCTGGAGAGTCGGGGAATTCAACATGATTTCTGATGTTTCCTCTCTCGAAATATTTACTTAGTCTGAAGTGATACTTGGAGATAAGGGCCGCGCTAGCTAAAGAATGAGCTGTTGGCTGCGTTCCATTATTGGGATGAGATATAAAGTGTTACAGAGAACAGGCGTAGAAGGGATATAACAGAGATATATGTAACACTTCTGTAAAGAAGAAACAGTATTTCCAGGTCAATGCCTTCCATAGGGAATTCATAAATAAGCTTTTTTTGCTTTTGTCATCATGAAAACACAAAATCCAAACAATAAACAGGAAGCTTGACAGGATTTCCTTTTAAGTAAACTTCTGGTATGGCTTTGAAAGAAACACAGAGAAACTGCTGAGTTCTTAAGAATATTCATAAAAAAAACGTGATTTGTCTTCACACTTCTGGCATATATCTGTATCGTGTATGAGTTTATATATATATATATATATATATATATATATATATATATATATATATATATATATATATATATATATAATATATATATATATATATATATATAAATATATATATATATATATATAAATTCACACACGGTGCAGAAATATGCCAGGTATGTGAAAGCAAATCACACTTTTTTTTTATAGATTAGGCTTCAATAAGACGGGATGGTAACAAGTGATTACATTTTGTGTAGATAAAATTGTTACTTCTGGTTTGTGGGGGTGGCCTGTTTTTGGGTGGATAGCCCAGGGTAGTTTCAATTGTTACTGGCATGTTGCCTTGCTAACCATTACCGTAGACCTTGGCAACCAAATCTAATAACCAATTCTTTGTTATTGGTCTAATTGTAGGTTATGTATTCTGATAATCAGTAAAATTTCGTTCGGATCCCGACAGCGAATTGTTTTTGGTCGATGATAATAAAATGAGAGTTCACTGGCTTTTGTCTTTGGCTGAGGTATACGCTCTTAGGCACAGTTTTATCCTTGTTGATATTGCAGTCTCTAGAATTAGGCAAAAGATTGCTAATAACTTAATAAAATTATGAATACCAAAGGTTATGAAACTAGTTAGGTCTTCCTAGAAGAGAATAAAACACAATGACTCGTACTGTTTTCGTACTGTGCGCCAGATCTTGCTCGATGTAAATTCAGCTGACGTTATAAATATAGAACTCTTCCTCTAACTTTTAGAAGTAATACAATGTTTTTGAAAAGGACGAAATTTATCCTCAAGTTTTATCCTCCGGCACATCGGTAGAGGGCGATGTAATGCAGGCTCGCGCTGTCTTCCCTTTGGGTCGGTCATATGGAACCATTTGTGCGGTAATATCTGGCGTATTACCATTTTGCCATTGTTGATCTAATAGACATTTATCTCCATGGTGGTTGATTGACTCTGGTGGGTTGCAGCCAAGATGAGGTGTATTTCCCTAGCAACCTCATCGCCAAACACTTGATGAGAACCAGAAGATTAACACCTTCTGAGGAAATCGGCATATAATGTAAACATAATGAGGAAAATACTGGTTCCAGCAGTTGTTACTGATCATGTTGTCCACAACATGGTTGTCTCGCCAGGACCCAGTGGTTTTGTGTTTGTTCTTCTTCAGAACCAGCAACCGTCGCAGTTGAGGCCAGTAACAGCCAGGGTATATCTATTATTCCTTCAAGTAAAGTCTGTCTCTTTCAACACCAATAGAAACTGCACAATAGAAACTGCGGTGACTATGACTTCTGCTGGGGCAGATTTGGATTTCTCTTCTTCTTGCCCAGTCCTTACAGAACCGCCACTTTTTTTCGGGAAGGCTTGCGCGTTTTGAACTCTGCGCACGCGCACACACAGATATATATATATATATATATATATATATATATATATATATATATATATATATACATACATATATATACACATACATACATACATACACACACAAATATATATAGACAAAAAAATATTAAGCCACATATATTGTTTAATATTCAGTTCACTATGCCTCGGTAATAACTCACACCCAAGGGGAATTATCTGTAGTGTGATATTTGTTAATATAAAAAGGTGTCACGGTCTATGTGAGGAAAAAATATCTATACATACATAGTTACATACATACTGTACATACACCTGGAAAACTTGAAAATGTAATTAAATCTAAATTTTCATATAGCATTACGGCTAATTTTGTTTTTTTATGCTTTGTCCAGTTTTTCACATGAGGCTATCCAAGTTAAGTAATATGTTTTTTTTTAAATATAACTATGTGAAATATTAAAGTTTTTTATTCTGGTATTCAGTAATTAGCTCCTGTATGGAGACGGCTTAGATGAATCCCCTTCTTTGGAAGTATGATTAGTGCCCCGTAATGTTTTAAATTTCTCTCTCCATACTAATTTTTTACCTTCCTTTAATTAACTTATAATCCCAAGCTGCTGGAAGGTTGATATTGTTTAGAATTTTCTTTCCATTGACTGGTACGCAAGTGCTGCAGTGATTGCTATTATGTAACTAAATACAATTAGGAATAGATTTATTTTTACCTCAGCCAACGAAGTTTGAGAAGATTACTGTTGTTTGGCTCAATTTCCCTTTGAGATAGCAGTGTTATATAAGATGTTTTAGGGATTTTTATGACCACCAAAAGTGACTGGATTTAGTGTGTGATATGCATATCTGGATAAGGACATCAGCAATTGAGGTTTACGTCTCTGATGGCTCTTGATATTTATGTGCTTAATGGTAACTTTTTAAATAATACGTTAATCCACTTATGAAAATATTATATACATACGTTTTAAAATGTTAATATTTTACTCAAGAATTTGCTCCAAAGCACACAGTTTACATTGCAAGTTAAAATTGTCAGGTGAACCAATTCTTGTAAATTTGAAAATATTCGAGAGATTCTTAGATTTTTAATTTTGTTTTTAGCATTTTGATATCTTCATTTTTTAAGCTCTATAAATTGTATACACACTTTAGGACATGATGAACTCTTCAAGTATTTCTTTATATTCCCTGTAATTTTTGACAATGTTAATTGTATTTTCAAAGTCGTTGTATCCACTAAAGTAATAATATCTCGCTAATGGTACACAGATAAACTCATACTCACCTGCTCGACCCAAACGTTCGTTGTCATAATTTGATTTTTGAGATTCTGAAAGAAAAAGAAGAAAGCGTGATTAGTTTACTTATAAATTACGGTTTCCTGTTTCAAAATGAATTTGTACTGATTCTCTCTCTCTCTCTCTCTCTCTCTCTCTCTCTCTCTCTCTCTCTCTCTCTCACACAAACACACAAGTACACATAGTTAGTGTCGCAGTTTTATAGCAATGGTTTACATACGTCAGCAAACATGTTTATTGACAGTACTGTTAATTTCAATTGCTTTTTGGCGCACTATTAAACTTTATTTTTGCAAATCTCTAGTTGTTGGATGCCTACTGGTTGATGTGCTAATGGTGTAAAACAGAATCAGTGTTAAATGAAATAAAGGAAATTGCTGCCGGTTCTTACCGAACATTGACGTTCATAAAATTGACATGAAAACCTGTGTTTACATTGTGTAAATAATCGTTATTGCCTGTATATTATATTTTTTATTAGGAAAGATTAGCCCTCCGAAATATCAGTAATTAAGTGAAATGGCTGTTCAGATCAAATTGTGTTTACCCGCCGAAGGTTGTTGAAGGCGAATCCTGTCTAGTGAATTTATAGCTGCAGGAAGATATCCTTAATTTCTGACGTTTTATTGTTTTGAAAATAAACGCTATTGCCTAATATATTTTCATGGTGAATATACATTGTTACAATTACTATGGAGATTTACCAACCGAAATTACATGAATCAGTGAAATGGCAATTCAGATCAAGTTGTGATTGCATCAACGAGGGTAGTTGGGGAAAAGGGATGATGCTTTCAATAGTTTACAAAATAACTTTTCACTTCGGAGGGAGGAGCTGCTTTTTGAGCGCAGCACTGTGTTTAACAAGCTCTGAGCGCCAAGTATTTTACGCTGTTAAAAATCAAGTATGAAATAACTTTAATATATATAGTTACAGCCTCCAGAATTAATTTTACAGTAACCTAGTGTATTTTGTAGTAAGTGGCTTTTAACAATCTCGTAAAGTTCGTTGTCTTATCTTCATTTTTATAAAGTAAAACGTTTAAAAAAATTCATAAAGATTTTTGCTCTCTCATGATGATGTTTTCAAAGGAAATGGTATTAGCTGGAAGAACAGCTACATTCAGAATGTAACCTAATTCTTGAATTAAGCGAACGTCGCAAGCATAGCATTATTTTTGAACACGACCAGCCTTCTTTATGTCGATCTTTTTTTGAGAGTAAATGAATGATCACGTTAACGAAATGATATGTTGCTCAGTCAGGTTTTCCTTCAAAATATGAACTTTGAATGACGAAGTAGCGTAGTGAGAATAATTTAATTACTATCTTTAATAATTTCCCATGCAATAACTTTGGAATTACAAACGTTATAAGTAAAACTTTTATGTTAGCTTAGCCCTTGGTCACTGTTGGCCATTTCCAACTTCCACCTGTCCTAAAATAGCTTCAGACCTTCAGCATTTCTTTACGAACTTTTCTTCCAAGTTCGGTGATTACTTGTGTAACTAAGTACTGTACATCTCAGGATACTTGCCAGGAATGGGTAATGTGGAAGGGATATTGAAGATACAATAATTAATCTTCGTTACTACTTAAAGGGATTTATTTAATATATATATATATATATATATATATATATATATATATATATATATATATATATATATATATATATATACACACATATATATCTATACATCACTTATATATATAGCGAACAAAGAAATGAGATAATTATTTTAATCTGCACTGAGAGAGAGAGAGAGAGAGAGAGAGAGAGAGAGAGAGAGAGAGAGAGAGAGAGAGAGAGAGAGAGAGAGCCGCGGGGAATGGGCGAGAAAGAGGAGATTTATTTTCACCAATATTGCGCGGCGTAAGAAGAGATTAAAAGTTCCAATATGTTCATGCAAACATGCTCAAGAGAATAACGTCACAAAATTGCATTGGAGCTGGTTTTTAGTTTTTGTAAAGGAAAACTACTGTACCGGCTTTGTCTGTCCGTCCCCAGATCTTAAAAACTACTGTAGCTAGATGGCTGCAAATTGGTATGTTGATCATCCACCCTCCAATATTCAAACATACCAAAGTGCAGCCCTCTAACCTCAGTAGTTTTTATTTTATTAAGGTTAACGCTGGCAGCGATATAGGACATCCCACCACCGGGACGTGGTTAAAGTTTCATGGGCCGTGGTTCATACAGTATTATACAGAGACCACCGAAAGATAGATCTATTTTCGGTGGCCTCGATTATACGCTGTAGCGGTTGTATAGAAAACCCTATTGAGCCTAAGAAACCTCGGCGCGTTTTTTACTTGTTTACTTTGTAAACTGCTGACTCCTCAGCAAGTATTTAATGGTACGTGTGTTTACACATTTTCTTTAAACTTATTTTTATTTCTGTGAAATACTTAGATCGTTGGACAGTTTTACCCACATAATTGTTGTTGCTATTTTGGGTTAGAAAATGGTCACAAAATTGCAGTAGTAAGGAAAGTAGCAGGGTTTATGCGAAAAGTTGTGTAGTGACCTGGAGGGCATTTGGAACTCCACGTTGCAATGTATGAAGTGATTGTTGAGCTAGCGCTACTCTATAGAGGCTAAGAGTAGGTGTAGCCTGGAATGGAAGAAAAAAAAAAGGTTGAAGCTGCTTTGGTGAATAGTTTCTGCAGCGTATGGGATGTGAGGAATTGGCAAGGGGATCAATTTGTAGTTAGGTAGAGGAAGTTATCAAATGATTTGCAAATGTGAGAAGACTTATCAAAGTGTTTTGAGATGTTCTGATGACGCGAAAATAGTGGATAAGCTTGTTATGCTTAAAAACGTCCACAGATCGGAAGTGTTAGGGAAAGGAAGAGAGGAGGATAAGAGCTGGTAGATAGAGGGATGGAGCAGAAAGCAATGTGTGCAAGGTAGAGTGCATGGCGTCTAGATTGTAGAAATACTGAACACTGTTGATGAGCTTCCTTTGCAGGTGTGTGAAGTGTCTGATACTGTAGAATTTTCTACATTGGGAATTCATCCTCGATTCAGTGGTGAACGATGTATGTGACAATGGCCTATAACTTGTTGAGCAAGAGCCCCTGTTAATAAAACTTAAGGTAGATTTCACTTTTGAGATTAGCAAGGGTTTATATAAACTGAATAGCTGGATTATAAAGAGCATTGTTCAGCAATGCAAAATTATCTGATTATATTTTTACCTTTTTTAAGACCACTTGTCATTTAAGCGCAATTTCTTTGATTGTGGATTGCTTGCTTGTTTATTTTAGCAGTTACTTATCTTTTTTTAGTCTGTGAGTGTATTCACTTGTAATTTTTTACTCCCACAGCTCTTTCATTTTGAACTGTAATCTGAAGAAGTGTGTGTACTTTTGCCTCATATTATTTTCTTCAGGCTCCTGTAGTGTGTATTTTTATATATCTATATTCATACATATATACAAGTGTATCTCTCTCTCTCCCTCTCTCTCTCTCTCTCTCTCTCTCTCTCTCTCTCTCTCTCTATAAATTTATATATATATATATATATATATATATATATATATATATATATATATATATATATATATATATATATATATATATATATGTATATGTGTGTGTATTTATGTGTGTGTGTGTGTATTATATACACATTTTAGACTTTAGTGCCTCAAGGAGACCTTCGAACAGCAGTGAAAATCCACAAAAATAAAGGAAAACTTCCCAGTGCAATAAAGCTTTGAGGGAAAATCATTTAGTTGGTGGAACTGTGTGGTAGCTTTTCGCATTTTTGGAGTATACTGCAGGATTTTCGAATTTCGTTGCTTCGTTTGGTTTTTTTAAGATGGGGATTTCTATTGTTTAGTCTTGCTTTTTGGCATTTTTTCTTATCACTTCATTTAATATTTCATTTTTATTGTTTGTGATTTCTTTCTACGTGTTGTCTTTACAGGTATTTAAATTCAACATTTTGTTTTTTTCCTATCCATGCCCTTTCTATAATGAGGGGCGTGGCTGTGTAATGTACAGGGTATTCGTTGTTGTAAATATGCTAGCATTATATTGAAAGATTTATATTTCTTTTCTTTCATTGCTGCCTAGTCACATCTTTGAATAATATTGGTGCTATGACGCAATGCTTTTTCTGTTATATTAATCATTTTTCCATTTTTTGTCGATGCGTCTTCTTAAGGCTAGTGCATAAATGCTAGGAACAAAGTTATCGACAATCAGGTGGTTAGAAAAAGCATCTAGGAGCCATGTTCACCTCGAAACGCAGGACCACAGACAAATTGTCTGTCAGTGCCCCTGCCCTGTAAAAAATCTTAGTTATATTGAGACTACCGATGTTAAGATGAATTTAATTGGAAATTAGAATAACTAACACCATAAAAACATAATTTTGATAAAAACGGAGATTGTGCTCTAGTAAATAAAAGATAAAAGTGTGAGAAAGGCCGATAAAGAAAGAGAAATGAGATGAAAAATGTCTTTTTATCTGTTAAATAATCAACAGAATAGTATTTAATTGCTGATTTACTAGTTATGGAAAAAACAAAAGCGCAACTGTGGTGCAGTATAATCAATAAAGCCTTAATAGGACGATGAGTTTTGTTAGGATTAAAACAATGATCGATGAATTTTCTTGACACATGTAAATTTTCATGCTTGATTTGAAATAAAATGAGTGGTTTGTCTGAACGTATATTTCTTTGAGGAAGCACTTGCGCCTTTTTTCTTACTTTTGTGAGTTTATATGAAGGCTCTCCAACTCATGTATAGCTTTTGAAATTTTCATTTCTTTTTGTGGAGAAATTAAACGTTTTGTCATCTTGCAACAGTAAATGAAGCCGAATGAAACGTTGCCACAACGTTGATTTGAACAATACCAGAATTTGTCTGTATTGTATAAGATATAACTCTACGGATCATGTCTTCCATATTTGACTTACTTTGTAAATACATAATTATTGACGGAATTCCCGTATATTGACTTTTCCCTTCGGAAGATGAATTTCATCGGCACGTTACTCGCCAGATGTAGTACCAGAGAGAAAGCAAAAATCAGAAATATAGAGAAAGCTCTCTTCAAGATTAATGCATCTGAGGAAGCAGTCACATTCAACAGTAAATTGATTATTTTCTAATATAGATGCTAGAGGGAGGGT
>NC_089761.1:52601772-52616772 GCF_040412425.1 Macrobrachium rosenbergii | reverse complement strand
GTATCTTACGTTTCATGCTTGGGTGGTTTGATATCATGCCCAGATTATTCCCCTCTGCTTTCGGTCGTTATTATTGCGCTTCTTTATGTAAATGCGCGTGCCAAGGTCTTGCTTGACGTGTTATTAGATGCAGTATTAACGTATATTTGGATTCCGAAAGTGTGTTTTTCCCTTGTTTTATATATATTGAAAGTCATATTTCTTGTTTCAGGTTTGATGCTGAGTATTGTGTGGTGGGGAAACGGTTCTGCCATTACAGTGAGTTTTTAAGTTTCAAGATGTGTATTTGTATTGAAATGAATGTTTCATGATTTTATTTCCATAACTGAGTCTACATTTTGTATCATTAGTTTATCGTCGCTTATATTATTATTGTTTATTGTACTTAGTTTTACTCGTTGTTTTCTTGCCGGTCAGTACCCACCTATGACGTCAAGGGAATGTTACCTTCTCTCTCTCTCTCTCTCTCTCTCTCTCTCTCTCTCTCTCTCTCTCTCTCTCTCTCTCTCTCTCTCTCTCTCTCGGTAAAGCAAGCCTGGTGGGACTTAAAACCTTCAAAATAGAGTATATTTGGTGATGATACTACTAAACCTCTTATCCAGTTTGCTGTTGGTATGATGGTTAGAGAATAAAACATTAGAGGATATTTTACCCTTAATTGTGAAAGGTCCTTCTAGAATCTTTCCCTCAAGTAATGGCGGAATCACATACACTTTCTTTGCTTTAAATCTTGTTCTTAGGTAGGACTTATGACATGAATGACAATTTACTTGCCTTATATGTGAGATATATGCAAAGTGTATTTTTCTGCTATCGATTTATAATGCTCAAACTCCGTTTGAAGCTAGATTAAGAACAAAATCTTGAGTAGGATCTGCTAATAGTTGTAATGGCAAGACCATGTTTCACATCATCCTTATTATACTGAAACATGGGCATTCTGCAGTTTTTTTATTATTAATTACTGTGCAAATGTCAAAAGAAGATAAATAAATTAGCACTATATTAACAGCAGCCATAAATTCTTCCGAATATAATTAAAAGTCATACATCAAACGACAGTGTTCACTATCTGAGATTATATATTTCCATTTTTCACAAAAAGCGCTAACAGTAGCAGAGAGAATCTCGCTATTTAATACCTCTCCCCTATGTAATCCGTTGCCTTTCAGTCAAAGTCTGATGTAACTGGTCTTTCATTAATTCAGGATTATTATCGAATAATTCCCCATCCGGATTATAGGATGCAACACACACAAGTTTTATGTTTAATGTTATGACATAATTATTTAAAGTGGAGCAGCTGCTATTGCAGTATTTTGTCTCTTGCAATCGGTAAATTCTGATAACCATTGTTACTCTCCTGTGGTGCGTTTTCTTACAAAAGAGAAAAATCCCGAAGGGATAAAATAAAAAGAAGCCTGTTATTGAAGGAGGAGGGGGTTGGGGGGACGTTCCAGCTGGAGATTATTCCCATGGGCGAAATGAAATCTTCTTAAAATGAATAATGCTCACAATCCTTTCGATATTTCATTGTGAGGTCGTGGGTATTAATTTTACGTGACCTAGTTACAAATACCCACCCATTTTAGGTTCAAACAAACATTCAAGTTTCATTTTTAAGCTGATCGCAAGCTCCGAACAGAAGTTTCCCTTGGAAACTATTTTCGAGGATTAGGGTTTTGCTTCTCCGTCTAGTACACGTTTGTTGTTTGCTGTCGAGAAGGAGTGTAATGCTTATGTGTAAAGGTTAAGGGGATTCGTGTTTAGGGAACCATGCATTCAAATACTTTTGTAGTGATTAGATTTAGTTTAAAAGAAAGTAAATTCATGAACATTATATAAATATATGTGTGTGTGTATATATATATATATATATATATATATATATATATATATATATATATATATATATATATATATATATATATATATATATATATATATATATAATATATATATATATATATATATATATATATATATATATATATATATATATATATATATTATATATTGTCACTTTGTTGTGTTATTTTATAATTAGTCATTTTATTCTAGTTTTTGTAAAGCATATGAACTGTATTATTATCCATTTAGTTTGTTTTCCTCCTGCCCGGTGGTTTGTCTGTTTAGTAATTGTCACTAATGACCATTCTGTCTTTTCATATTTTTGTGACCGAGTGGTGCTGTCACCATGGCGGTGTCGGAGATTCTTTCGACTGAAGGAGTCAGTTGATCTCTGAGCCTTATTACTCCTGGTGACTGCTGATTTTGGCTACCTAACGCCTGCTTGGATGTACTATTATTTAAAGGATTATACTTCATCCCGCCTCACCCTCGGCTCAGTAAATGTCGAGGGGCTCTGTTCCAAGGTATAAGTGAATGATATTTTTGGATTAGTCAGGCGATCTTTGATTGGTCTCATTTGGACGTCCCGAGTTTCCTGGAGGATCATCCTTGTGGACGTAGGATCGCTGTTGGATGGGTCCTATTGAGTACCATAGTTATATTCATTTGCCTTCACCACTTCACCCCCTCACTTTTGTCTCTGGACGCAGAGACATATAAGTATCTGAAAAGATCACGGCTATAACTCCAGTGTTACGGTGGACAGCAATATATGATTAAGGAGATCACGGCCACTGCTCCAGTGTTTCGGAGGAGGGAAATTATCACTAGATTAATTAGTTTGTAATTGATAGGTTGTTCTTACTTTCCGAATACCTTCTCCTATCTGAACCCCCTTCTCTTTGTGGATGTATCTTTGCTTTTTTCTGTCTTAATTGGGTAAGTGTGTTGGTTTATAAATCTTTCAGGTTGATTGGTGTTCATTAATAATTGTATTCCGAGGTTCAGGAATAACTTCTATCTGCATATTTTTGTATTAAATTTAAGTGTTTTTGTGGTGTTTCGTTTTCCCCCATGAATTGATTTTTGCACTATTAATATTGTTTGAGAGCTATTCCACTGACTGTGGACTTAGCTTGTGGTTGTGAACAGAGTTTGATAAGAGTTATTTAATTTTTAGTAATTTAAGAGAAAAACCGTTACAAATTGGCGACCGTGACAGGATCTTACGTTCCTGTCTGTTCCTCAGTGCAAAATTAATTCTGGGGCTTAGTTTTCTTTGAACAACATTTTTACACCTCCTCCGGTTGAGTTTGTTGCTTGTTGATATTTAGTTTTAGTCACAATGTCGACAGTTAATGTGTTAGGATTGCGCAGGAAAACTGTGTTGGTTTTCTAACTGTGTTGTCCAGTGTTATGTTTGTATTCGGTAGGACACTTTTATAGTGATATAGTGTTGTCACTGTGTTATCAGGACTATTGTTCGCTGAACATTGTTGCAATGAGCGATGTGAAACAAAGTGAAACAACGTTGAGTGTGTAAATTATGACCTATGAACAGTTAGGCTATATGGAGTCCGGATTAGAGCATTGTAGCTCTTAATTATCGATACTTATGTGAGAGTTTTGAAGCTCTTGGGTTTAAAATAATATATTTAGCAATGGTTTTTGAGGTTTTCTGTGTTATAGATTTTCCATTGTATTAATGATATTTTAATTTAGATACCTTTGTGAGCTGCATCCTTGTTCCTTTGCCACCCCTCCTGTTGGATATCAGGTTTTGTAAGTTTTATTTTTTTGCAAATTACTATACCTTTGTTTTTTTTGCCTTACAGGGTTGCATAAAACCTTGTGTTTGGCTTGATAATCTTTTCAATGACTATTTAGTTCTTTTTTTTTAAATATTCCAAGTTATTTACTGTAAAAAAATATATATATATATATGTATATATTTTTTTTCTTTTGGGAGAGGAGGTGTCACTTTGTTGTGTTATTTTATAATTAGTCATTTTATTCTAGTTTTTGTAAAGCATATGAACTGTATTATTATCCATTTAGTTTGTTTTCCTCCTGCCCGGTGGTTTGTCTGTTTAGTAATTGTCACTAATGACCATTCTGTCTTTTCATATTTTTGTGACCGAGTGGTGCTGTCACCATGGCGGTGTCGGAGATTCTTTCGACTGAAGGAGGCAGTTGATCTCTGAGCCTTATTACTCCTGGTGACTGCTGATTTTGGCTACCTAACGCCTGCTTGGATGTACTATTATTTAAAGGATTATACTTCATCCCGCCTCACCCTCGGCTCAGTAAATGTCGAGGGCTCTCTTTCAAAATATAAGTGAATGATATTTTTTGGATTAGTCAGGCGATCTTTGATTGGTCTCATTTGGACGTCCCGAAGTTTCCTGGAGGATCATCCTTGTGGATTGGATCGCTGTTGGATGGGTCCTATTGATCCATAGTTATATTCATTTGCCTTCACCACTTCACCCCCTTCACTTTTGTCTCTGGACGCAGTTTCATATAAGTATCTGAAAATTCACGGCTATAACTCCAGTGTTACATTGGACAGCAATATATGATTAAGGAGATCACGACCACTGCTCCAGTGTTTCGGAGGAGGGAAATTATCACTAGATTAATTAGTTTGTAATTGATAGGTTGTTCTTACTTTCCGAATACCTTCTCCTATCTGAACCCCCTTCTCTTTGTGGATGTATCTTTGCTTTTTCTGTCTTAATTGGGTAAGTGTGTTGGTTTATAAATCTTTCAGGTTGATTGGTGTTCATTAATAATTGTATTCAGGTTCAGGAATAACTTCTATCTGCATATTTTTGTATTAAATTTAAGTGTTTTTGTGGTGTTTCGTTTTCCCCATGAATTGATTTTTGCACTATTAATATTGTTTGAGAGCTATTCCACTGACTGTGGACTTAGCTTGTGGTTGTGAACAGAGTTTGATAAGAGTTATTTAATTTTTAGTAACGGAGGAAAAGGATAAGTTACAATATATATATATATATATATATATATATATATATATATATATATATATATATATATATATATATATATATATATATATATATATATATATATATATATATATAAAGATATATATGTGTGTGTGTGTGTGTGTTTGAGACCTTTGTAATAATATCCCTACTTAAGGTTGTCAATTTTCTTCCAATCTTTCTTTTACAATCTAGATTCCTTAGTGATACACTTCAATTTGTTATGTAATTTTCTTCTAATCCTTCTTTTATAATCTAGACTCCCTAGTAATACACTACAGTTTGTAATGTGTGAAAGAACCAGAATATTTTTTTAAGCGAAACATTCTTGATATTGGTTATGTGGTAAACAGGTACAACGTATATAGCTCTCCTAGAGACTTAACTGTGACATATAATTAAGACATTTTTAAGTATTGTTGGTACTGGATTAAGCTGGCCTTATGTTAGTACAATTGTTTCTATTCTTTAATTTCTGGAGTAATGTTCGAGATGGACAAACAGATAGATTCAACTAATGTACGTTATTGGTCAGTGAAATCAGCAATATTGCAATGGATGGTTTTTAGGAGTGGTCAACAGAGATTTGTTTGGTTATTTACATACATTATATGTCCTTTTATACAAAACAAATAAAACGTGGCTATTACAGGTTCTGTAACAACATTGGGGAGAACAAGAAAGATGAATATTATATGTCCTGACATTAAGAGTTATTTTGAAACTTGTACCAACTTTGTGATTTAATAATCAAAATTACCTGAGTTGGAATATTAATGGAAATAATCTTCGGGAAAAGCATGTCATGAAGACCAACCCTTGTATAGAAGTATTGCAAACGGATAAATTATAAGGTAGGGGCCAGTTCGAATTGTTTGAGTTATGCCAAAAAGTCAGGATAATACTAAAATCAGTACTTTTCGTCTGATTAGGAGGTAGCTTGAGTTTGCTCAGCATTCGTTCAGAGAAGAGATCGCTGTAGGTTCGTTAGATCTTAGAGATTCCGAAAAATTGAGAAATATAATTTTTGTTTTTGGCTGTTAACAATTTCCCGCAGCCAGCTTTAAGCCTTGGTTTTCCATAATAGTTAAACCTTCCTCAGCATTAACCTCTTATATTTTAGTAGTGTTTTCCTTAAGGTTTTCTTTAAGTCCGTTAACCGATTTTGTTGATCTACGGTCCCTCCGTTTAATTTCCTCGTTAAATAAGACGAAAAGCATCGTTAATATGATGACAGAAAAGGTGCCTGGTGGTGGAACTTATGCATAAAGTAACTGTGGTGGAACATTTATGTTTTGGAGTTCTTCTCATAAAAAGGTCAACATTTACAATTGCATGAAAGGAATGCAATTATCAGTCATCACGGGAAAGCCCCGTGGATACTGTGCCGTAATGGATATTTCTCCGTCACGATTAGACTTTTATATTAGGCCAAGGGAAGAATAAACCCTTTACCTTTAATGTCGACCATTTGCAAGGGTTAAAGGATTCGCGTGGATTCGTTTTCTTTCAAGTAATTGAATGAGCAAAGCGAGGAATGGCCCTGGATCTTCATTTGCATTCCAGAGACGAAAGAGGATACTGGTGTTAAACGGTTTTCCTGGCAGGAAGCGAGGACTTGGCCTTTACCTCCCTGTCCCCTCCCTCTCTCGTCCTCTCCTTCTTGCTCATTCCAAGGAAAATAACCACTGAGAAGTTACTAGTACCTTGTTTCTGTTTTTGCCTGCCCGTTTCGTTCCAAGGACCAGGAATTCTGATAATCTCCTTGATACACACATCACACACACATATTCACACAACATGACACACACATATATTATATATATATATATATATATATATATATACTAAATAACCTGCTTATATATATATTCATATATGTTATATATATTGCTATATATGTAGTGTGTGTGTAAACGGCATGTATGTTTAAATGTATGTTGGATGGGTGTGTGGAAGGTCCCAGGAAGGAGCATCATGGGTCTACAAAAATACGAAAAGGTGAACAGTTTTGGTAATTCACGCCTGGAAGCGCAAAAATCATATGTGTTAAGGGTTATGTTATGTTTCATGAGTTAGGATGACCTTTCTTTACTTGTAGCGTTTCACTTTTAAATGAAAATAATTTCGAATCCTAAACTAAGGAGATTAAAAGTGCTAATCTTTCAAAATAAAGTTGAACCTTTTTGATAAATAAGGAATAATTGATATGCCCTCAGAAATTCTTTAGTGGATTGTCATTGCGACTATTACATCTCTTTTCAGTTTTAGTTGTTGTAAATCACCGTTCTTTGTTCTTACGTGTTTCCATTTATTTATTTAATATTGGGTAGCATATCAGACCATTGCAGTATCTATAGTGGTAGCAGATAATATGGAAATTATAAATGAGAAGATTTAATATTAGATTCGTACCCTCACTGGCTCCAGAAAGGAAAAGACTTCGAATATCATGCCTACATTTTCGAACAGTAAGCATTCCGGTGTGTGAAAAGTTGCATTCATCTGGATGCTGTAAATCATAGCTCAGGAATGAGCCGATACGTGTGCGAATTGTTGAATTCGTAACGTTAAGCTGTAAGCTGAGCGTGGTTCTGTGTATGTGTGCGTCTGTGCGCGCGAGTATTTCAGTTTTTTCGAGGAATAGGAATTATAAGTTCTTCCTTTTCATAATTTCAGACGATAAAACGTCCTGGAGGTGAACAGTACAATAATATTCCAATACGGCTGGTCATAGTTTCTAAGAGAATATAAAGACAGTTCTGCTGACCTAAAAGAGAAGGCCTGTCCTTTGGGTGCTTAGATCATGCACAATTCATTTCCAAGAGAGTACTTTTTAACCAGGGAGACGTATTCCGTAAGCCTGCAATCCTTTTCGCTCGGATCTGTAACAGGACTTTGAGAAAAGCTCTCGATTCTCACCGCTCACACTCTTATCGTCGAGTTTAGTAGTTTTTTCTTTCCAGTCGAATACGGTTCGGAAATAGTGGAGATAGATTGATGAAAAGTATCGCTCATCAATGTCACATCAGAGTGACATTGAGGCCAATACCACGTCAACTTTATAACTTCCGTTGGCGATAAAATGCTGGTCTAATAAGTAATGAGTGAAAGGAAACGAAAATGTTCCACTACCCGTTTCAGAAATTCAAGAGAGAGAAAGTGAACGAATATTTCCACGTTCCTCGGAATCTATAAAAGAAATGTCAGCCGAATGCAATTTAGGGCGAACCTCCTTTTGTCGAAAACATGGCCGCCGGAATGCAAGTGAAGCTTATTGCAAGAACTTGGTTTGAGGCAGGAAGCAATGATTGATCGATTGACTGGAGATAAAAAGACGACGGGGAAACGTCGCATAGAAAAAGGTCTCCGCATCCTCTCCTTATAAGAACAGGAGAGACCCCTTTGAAAGATGTTAGAGTTGGACAAGTAGTACAAAGGCAGTGCTCCGACAGCAATGATTTTCTACAAGTGACATGGCTTATTTTAACCTTTCACTCAATTTTTCTACTTGTATAAGAAAGCAAAGTAATCTGGGTAACGGTATTGTTAAAATAATGATCTCATTGGTGATTTATGACATGAAACCATAAAGGCAAAACATGATGCAAAATGACAATCATGCCTGGAGTTAACATTTTTCTTTGACTTTTGTTTCCCTACTTTCCTGGGTTATATTATCTGTAAAGCGGAAGTATCTCCTTTATGTCTATTCGTGTTATAAAACTCTTTTCTGCAGTCAGTTCCTTCTGAGGGAGGACTGGTTTAAGGACCATGTTCTAGAGAAATACTGTGGGACACCGCGTAGTAAGTCATGCAACGAAGTAAACATGTAATTAGGTAGATATGTAATGCTTAGATAAGAAGGAGTGGAGATGAATGACAAAAATAGACAATAAAGTAATCAGTACATATCAAAATAAGCCATCATTATGTCTTTCCTCAGGGAGAAACAGAGTTCTTTAGTTAGATTAATCGCATTTTGCATCGCGTCCACTATGTTTGAGGATAAATTTGTTATGCTTTTATGTTAAGATAATCTTGTAGCTTTAGAGTGTAAGGTAGTAGTGAAGGCAGTCGCTGCTATGTTACACGAGGTTAAACTTGTACGCTAATATTATGACGTCTTGTATGATTATTTGAATAAGTCGGCATAACTTTCAGCCATTCATTTTAACTGTTTTTTTTTTAAACTTATGACTCGTCTGTTAAATTTTTTGTATTTAGATTACTTGATCAAAAGTATATTCCTCCAATATGAAAATTATTTATCATTTTAAATAATACACCGTCACTAAAAAACCTGCTTGGGGGGAGTATATTCAAGAGTTGTTACGGAAATTGCTCTATAGATACTTTTAAACGGCATTGCCACATTTAAATGAGTTGGGGATGGGAGTAGGACACCGAAATATGCCTACAAGCTGCAGAGCCGCTATCATATGAAGCACAAATGCGTCTTGAAGAAGAATGCATATCTCCGCAGAAAAAAAAAACTTGAAAGGGATTTTAAAGAATTTAACGCCTTTCTTTTGAAATTATATATCTATTAAAAATTATGAAAAAAAGATATATTAAAGTAATTTTGGTAGAGGCGTACATTTTTGTAGACTCTTCGTTGAGGAATGTCTATTTTCCTACAAATAAAGCTGTTACATACAAAACTCGAGTGGCCCTTTTGATTTCAGTCCATGTAAAATAACATTAGTTTGTATTCGTAGACTGGATGGGACTGCCAACTCCGTTACATACTCACAAATATGTATACGTGCATACATATGCCTGTTAATTTAGAAACGAAAAATGCCTTTGGCACGAGCTTCAAAGCTTTAGACCCAATGTTGAAATTCTTTGACTTCAGATAAAAAGAAAAAGACCTTGAAAAATACATGAGCCTGAGGGCCGAAAGCTTTTTATATCTCGAGTTCAGAAAGTTCCTAGGTAAAGGCTTAAAAATCACTGGATTTTTAATATCAAAAAGAAAAAAAAAACACGGTTTATGGAACAAAAATCAAGTCAACTTGGTGGGATAAGCCATCGATTTTTGTATTTGCATTTCTATAACACAGGCGACGTCACAGCGGAAGTCTGCGCTTCGAGTTACAGATTGAACCTAGGAACTGCCTACCCAAGAACTGCAACACATTAAATTGTAGCATTACTGATCATAGAATGTTAAACGAATTCAGTGAAGGAAAATCCGTATTGTATTTTGCTCATAGCCGTTTAACCTTGCTATTTAAATTTGAGAAGATGACTAAGGTATGACCGAACACCTAGAATGTGAGATAGAATATCTTTAAAATTTTGTCCAAGATTTAGTTGGATTTGATCTTTTATGCCCAAACTGATATTTTTGTGTCCTATGTTTTTCATTCATTTATACGAGGCCTAATGAAGATTTGCTCGGAAATGGTATGGTAACTAATGGTAGTGAGCTAGATAGGCATGCTCCTTCATGAAGACCAGCATAAAAATGTAATTAATTATCTTTAGATTTTTATCGTAATAGGTTAGAGAGGAAGAAAGAAATGTGTGACATGTATTAAGATTTCTTTTTTGATTTTTATAATCAGGTGAATTCCAAACGTTATACCAATAAAACTTTTAGTGGTTTTTACTAAGAATATGGAATTTGAAAAATAAATGTTCCAAACATTTAGTAGTAATCATTTGTTTTGCCCGCTTGTAGATCTTATGAAACAATTCAGACAAGTCTTTTGAAGCATATTAAAGTCAATATCACCATCTGGTAGTCAAACAGATGATATACAAAGCCACAACAGAAGCCGACGAGGTGTAAATGATATGGTCCTTATACCGTCAGTTAATAACCGAAAGGGTTTCAATAAAGCGAGCCAGCTGATAAGGGGCTTTCTAAGAGGTTAAGGAGCATACGTTAGGGTACATACTGCTTTAAATTTTGGGGAGCTTTTGATAGCCTCTGGATAGGAAATGGTTGACTGGCTCCTTATAAATACTACTGCGTGAAAGGATTCAGTTTCCGGGTTTTCTGATATGCTGTTTGAAAATGGAACCAGGCCATTCAAATATATATATATATATATATATATATATATATATATATATATATATATATATATATATATATATATATATATATATATATATATATATATATATATATATATATATATATATAGTGTATATATGTGTGTGTGTGAGTATGTATGTATGTATATGTATGCGAGAATATATCAGTTCCTTTATTTGGATGTTATTAAACGTGGACACGTTTGCACGTCTGTTCATGCATATCTATAAACTGTAATTGTTATTTTCTTTATGCCCCTCTCTTGGTTAAGTGGATGGCGCTAAAAGTTGTTATCTTTTATGTTATTCGCGAAACTATTGTAGGATGAGATCACTAGCCCTGTATCCTTGAACCTGGCTGCAATGCACCACAGTTAGCGGATTGCTAGAACCGTTTGGGCAACTCTAATCCAACGGGTACACTGTTGTTGGTTTGTTATGTATACCGCCGGACTAGACACAACTACGAGAATCTGTTTATACATACATTCATACATACATACATACATATATATGTGTGTGTGTATTTTATGATGATATTTATATATATATATATATATATATATATATATATATATAATATATATATATATATATATATATATATATATATATGTTCTTTCCTCTGTAAAAATTCGGATCTCATATATATATATATATATATATATATATATATATATATATATATATATATATATATATATATATATAACAACTTCCCATTGCCAAACCAAAGGATGCCTCAATAAATCGAGTTCTTCGCTTCAGAGAAAAAACAGCCAACAGTCCCGCAATTTCAATGGCTGGGATTTTACTGTGCCGTGCCCTTTCCTCTTAGGCTGTTCGCAATAATATCGTTACTCCTCATTGATGCTTGAAAATAACAGAAATCTCAGTTGTCCAAGTGGTGTGAAAATCACAAAGTCTCGGGGCACGGAAGCAAAGAATCGCCAATGAACTGTTTTTCTAAGAGGGCTAAGAGAAAATGAAGAAAAAGACATTGTTGTGACCTTTATTTAACTGTTGCATAAAAGATGAATTTAAGTGCAAAAAATTTCCACAGTAGAAAGATGGCTTATCTGATACACTTTGACCTCTAGACTCACCCTTTCAACTACTATGTTGCCCATATTCCAAGGCTAGTCCGTCTCTTCTTTACCCGCCAACATAACAGAATAATTTAGCTTTTTTCACAAAACAGTGGCGCTGTGTTCTATAAGGATGATCGAGTACCCTGAAAGCACTGATCCATCTTTTAAGTTCAACTAACGTTTTAGTACTTCGCCGTTGTAACTGAACATATTTCTTACCGTTCCAGGCTTTCTGAGTATATAGTATATGTTATACAAACAATTAATATCCACTATTTATACCAATTCCCTTAGTTCTCATTCTCTCATAAACCTCTTGTAAAACTCGTATATTTTTTACACATATCTTCCACTTCAGATCAGTTCTGTAGAAAGTTTCTGTTTGTTTGTGTACATCACATTCAGCTTTTTGTATTTACGCTAAAACTTGATGCACTGCAATTCTATCCTTAACCTGTACTGTTTTTCCCCTGTTCAGTCCTCTGTTATGTCTTATTTTCTCAGAGCTCTACCATACCCTTTCCCAGGTATAGAAAGTTACATGTAAGACTCAAATTTACTTGCATGTTCTATATTTGCCTTAGGACAGTCACAAGGATATATTCAAATATAGATTTATATACAGTGTATAATGTATATCTCTCAAACACTCATATGCACCTGTCTAATTAACTACATCTATATATATATATATATATATATATATATATATATATATATATATATATATATATATATATATATATATATATATATATTTATATCAACAAAACCACAGGAAAAGTTTAAAGAGAAACGAAAGACCGCCAAGTACTTTTGTTAATTAACACGTCTTCGGGGTAATGGAGAGGAAATAGCACTAGCAACCTTTCTGGAGCCTTGTAATTCAACTACCTCTGACGGCTCTACTAGACTACAATTTTTTTCATATACAATAAGTTTCTTATTCATATTACTATTATTATTAATTGAAAAATACTCACAGTTATGTATGGGTGCATATATTTAAAAATAAATCTCCAAAGAGAGGTTTCGGGAATCTGTTCGATTCCCTTTTCAATCAGATTGAAAAGGGGAATCGAATAGATTGCCGAAAGCTCTTTGTAGAGATTTACATTTTAAAATATATGTACTCACACATAACTGTGGAATTGTTTCTCCACCATTATTATTACCATCATCATCGAAAGCATGACTGACGTCAAACCTGCGACATTATTAAAGCGTGAACGTTCACGTGAACTAGGTTGCCATCGACTAGCTACTCTTGGGTCAAAATTGACACCCTAGCGCCCTAGTAGCCTCTAAACTTCATCCACGCTTTGCAGAATGTAGACCAAGTTTTCGCGCCTTGCTTCCTCCCATGATATTTTTAATAGGGATCATTCCTTGCTAATTCGTTCTGGTTTTGAAGGTTTAAGGTTTTAAGAAGTATCATTCATGGAGTGTACATTCTTTCTGTCTCTCTGTTGCTTGTACACTCAAGAAGTATACAGCAAGAACCTTTGATTGTTATTAACACGGTTAACAATTGCCAAAAATGGCCTACATTATTTAATTGCACTATATTACTTGACTGCGTAAGAAGCATAAATTTTCATGTGCTGAAGATTACTGGCTTCGAATTGTAGCAAAGTACAGTATATTTATTGTTTATGCCGGGTAATGTGTGTGTGTGTGTGTGCGCGCGTGTAGTTGCCAAATCTAGTGTTAATAAGGTCATCTTTTCCCCAAGGTCAAAAAGTCAGCTTATTTTTCGCCACTAATAATTCTTTTGAAAAGTTTTGGATATTCTCTGTTTCTGCCACTAATAATTCTTTTGAAAAGTTTTGGATATTCTCTCTCTCTCTCTCTCTCTCTCTCTCTCTCTCTCTCTCTCTCTCTCTCTCTCTCTCTCTCTCTCAGGCTGAGAATAATGTGGATTCTGCTTAAGGAGTAATGTTTGTTGATGTATGGAGTTGCTGCATGACTAGCCATTTTTATTGGTTGTTTTTAGAGTGAGAGTAGAGTAGTTATAAATGCCTTAGTCGAGTTATTGATTAGTAGGATATATCGGCATTGCGGCTGGGAAAAGAAGTAACATAAATGCACTGGAAGAAGGTAGAAATAATTGTGTGTAATAACTTTCATTGTTGTTTGTTTACTAAACAAAATATTCTTATTTTCTCTTTTTTTGCATATGCATAATAGGCGTTTCCTCGTATTTATTTAATTATTCAGTATAATTTTGGGAAGTAATGACGCTGGTTTAAATTAGATTAAGTTGAAAGATGTCGGATGCAGTATGTGAGCGTCTATTTTTATACGGATTTCTTTGGAGATATTACTCCTTTTAAATTCAGTCCCTTTGGTCTTTCATATGAAAGCGATATGTTCGTCTCTCATTGAAGACTTATATAAAGCTATTCAAGGGATTTTATTAACGAGGTAAATTTTTCTCATGCATATTAAATGCCTTAAAATAAGAGGAGCCCTTGTCGACCTAATTACTTTGAGAATTTATGCAAGCATTAATTTTGCTGCTAAGATTCCATTCGAATGGGAATATTTGTTCACTTTTTATACCGGGAAAAAGTTTAAAGTTCCGTTTTTCTTTCCTTATTAGTTATCGTCTATCTCCTCTCCGGTTCTGCATCACCATTCCTTTCGCTCCTCCCCTTCAGCCATTGATAATCCCGTTGTGGGAGCTATTCACAAGGTCGCCTTATCGCGTCCTCGGAACGCTTATGCCTTGGAGACCCTTCGTGATACCCTCCAGGTTTTTTCCCTTTCACATCTGGCCTTTCTGTCTCCTCCCTCCTCTTCATACCTTTAATCTCTTCGCACCCCAACTTCCTCTTCTCTCTCTCTCTCTCTCTCTCTCTCTCTCTCTCTCTCTCTCTCTCTCTCTCAACCACTTGCCATTGTAATGGGCCCTGTTGATTAAGTTAAGCTCCCTTGACGAATGCTTAATAAAAGGGAATGGCCTCATTTTCTGTAGGTCAAATTAG
>NC_089761.1:52594272-52596772 GCF_040412425.1 Macrobrachium rosenbergii | reverse complement strand
TGAGTCCTTACATACAATACCTAACTTCCATTTGCTGACAATTTCATTAGGTGTTTCTCAAAAGTAACATGTGAGTTAAAAGTTACACCAAGTATAGTTAAAGCTTCGGATTCATCAAGCAAAGTCCCATCCACCTGAAGGGGAGGATGGAGTTAAAAATCTGTATGAGATCTAATCAACACTGTTTTCGTTTTACTGAAGTTCAGCCTCATACGTCACCGACTGCACTATTCACTAATCCGCGCCATGTCACAGTTGAGACTAGGGGCAGCTTCCTTTCTCATAGATGGAGACTATATTACCCCCATAAGTGTAACATCATTGGCGTATTGAACAATCTTATTTTCCAGTCCAACAGCCATATCACTTGAATACACTAAAAATAGCAGTGGAACAAGAATACTACCCTGTGGAACTCCAGACACAATAGCTCTTGCTTTGCTAAAGATTCCATGAACAGCAACTCGCTGCTGCCTACCTGTAAGGAAATCTTGAAGTAATCCTAAAACATATCCACCCACTCAAAGATTCTGAAGTTTATAGATAAGTGCCTTATGATTTATTAAATCATAAACAGCACTAAATTGTTTTTTAATTAATCAGTACCCAAAACCCTTATCAAGGTTCTCTTGTAAATGGCATGTCAAATCAAAAAGACCATCTCAGGTGCTTAACTGCTTTCTATATGCATATTGACTTTTAGCTAACAGTCCTTTAGGTTCCGCATACTTGTACAGTGGCTTAAATATAAGTTTTTCAGCAACTTTGGAGAGCACAAGGAGAATAGAAATTGCCCTATATATACTTATTGCAGCCTGCAGATATGCCACTTTTTGTAACAGACACTGTATTACTAAACATGCGCTCAGCCGGAGAGATTTTACATTGACCTAAAAACCTAGATAATCTAAAAATTTTGGGAGCCAACACGCTAGAACCTTTTTAAAAAACAAAGGGAAGAAACCATGAAGATCTTTTTCAATATATCTTTAAAGATTATGAAGAATTTCTTTTGCATCCCTATATTAAAGTGCAGATTTTGTAAGAGTAGGTTCAGGATAACAGTTATCAGGTAAAGGGACGTTCTCAGCTGATCGCTTCGTTTCAAAAGCTCGATGAAGCAGTTTAACCTTTTGCCTTAGGGTTAGTACCCAGCCTACCATCATATGTTAGTAGCGGTGGAATGGAAGACGAGCCTAACCCAAAAGATAGGTGATGCCAATTTGGTCCACCACAGATGAGGCTGAGTAATTCCTTCAAGTTTCCTCTTCAAGGAATTATTGTTTATTGTAATTTCTCTCAGCTGTGTGGTAAGTTCTATTTGCAGCTTGGTGAGACTCAACAAAAATGGGGTAATTTTCATGTGAACGATTTCATCTCCACGTGTTGAATTTGGTATGACAAAATATTAAGCTCGTCTACTTGTTTCATCAAACCATGGCTGGTCATTTGTCCTGAATTTGATGACCTTACTAAATTGGCCATCAGCATTTCATTTAACTTCCTCTTGGGATCTGGACTTGATACAGTATTTAAATATTAAGTGCCTGACAAGCTTCAGTAATGCGATCCTTCTCAATGGCACAAAGGTCGGAAGTGCCTACATATTCACAAACCTTGGACTTGACGATAGCTGGAACGCCAGTGAATATGAGGTCGAATCTGTTACCAGAAATGTGTGGGTTCCTCAATTAGCGGAACGAAATTGGAGGATACACAGAACTCAAGAGCAGACCAGCAATGTTGATCTGTGGAATTTACATTAAGCCATTTGCTGTGCTCGGCATCGCAGTCTCCACTAATAATGAATGAAGCTTTCGAATCTTGTGTCTGATCCATACTAATCCTCTCCAAGCAACAGTCACATATGGAGTCGTCAATATTTGGATTGCAGTAAACAGCAAATACGTAAACATTGTAGAATTTACTGAAAATCTTAAAACAAAGAACTTCATGGTAACTACACTACAAGTCTTACTTACAATGTCTCCTAAAAGAATGAAAATTAACAACATGAAATTAGAAGCGAAAATAATAGATAGGCCCATAACAACAGCAACATAGTAAAAATCAACAGGAGAGCAAACAATAAAATCAACAACAGTGTTTATGCTATTTACAATAATTTCACCAAAAGAAAAAAAAAAAAGCTGACCCTGTTATTAAAAAAAGCCCCGGCAGCAACTGGTCGACAGTGTGGAGCCGGAACACCTTGTAAGGCAAATAAGAAACCCGGCAGGTTTGCTACAACAACTAGGTGAGGGCAGTCATGAATGGCTTAGAAATTTTAAAAACCTCTGAAGGAAAAGATTAGGTAGAGAAGAAGGCGCTTTCCTGATAATCCACCAAACAACCTTTGCTTTCTCATCAGTCTGTATTGCACACGTTTCGCAAAATCAGGAAAGTGAACAAACGAGAGGAAAAATGTTTGATTGTATACTCAGACAAGGGAATTTAAACCCAAGATCATGAAAGGCCACATTACAATGGCCATGGCACA
>NC_089761.1:52551772-52591772 GCF_040412425.1 Macrobrachium rosenbergii | reverse complement strand
TATATATATATATGAAACTTTCAGACTCGTAGGACATGGAGTTTATTGTCACTAAATATTCTGGTTTTTCCAAGTGGTTCTGCAACAGTTTGTGTGTTCCTGTAAATACTGTAAATGTATGCTGCCAACAACAGTAGCCTTACATGTTCACTACGCGACTGGTAGTTCTGTCAACGGAATCTATTTAGGTGTGGTCAGGATATGGTTATTTGATTCGTACTTTCTTGGTATGTAACACACTTTGGTCCCATCAGAATAACTTATGGTTGTTTGCAACAAATTACCCTCTATACCATACAACCTTAGCTGTCACCAAACCCCACCTCTCTCGCTATCTCTCTCTGTTTAATGTTATCCATACACACACACACACACACACACACACACACATATATATATATATATATATATATATATATATATATATATATATATATATATATATATATATATATATATATATATATATATATATATATATATATATATGTGTGTGTGTTGTTTGTTGCATTGGCGAGTATACATATATAATCCTGATTATGGAATTTTTTTACTCCAGGTTTCCCTGTAGGGATCATATATTTACTGAATTTTCTCCACCCCTTTCCTGTTGTTCACTGCCTGTTAGAATTCCCACCTGGTTCAAGTCTTCATCTATGTCCTTTCTCAGTGTTATTTTGGGGCCTCCCACTGGGCTTCATATTATTTCTGCTTATATTAATTCTCTGACTATTTCTCTCACTTTCTATCATGTGTGAAAATTATCTCCATATTTTTAGTTTTCTGTAAAAAAAACTATTGTGCCGGCTTTGTCTGTCCGTCCGCACTTTATTCTGTCCGCACTTTGTCTGTCCCCCTTCAGCTCTTAAAAACTACTGAGGCTAGAGGGCTGCAAATTGGGATGTTGATCATTCACCCTCCAATCATCAAACGTACCAAACTGCAGCCCTCTAGCCTCAGTAGTTTTTATTTTTATTTAAAGTTAAAGTTATTCATAATCGTGCTTCAGGCAACGATATAGTATAGGCCACCACCGGGCCGTGGTTAAAGGTTCATGGGCTGCGGCTCGTACAGCATTGTACCAAGACCACCGAAATGTAGATCAATTTTCGATGGCCTTGATTATACGCCGTAGCGGCTGTAGAGAAAACTCGATTGCGCCAAAGAAACTTCGGCGCATTTTTTTCTTGTTTTCTTTGAACTCGGTTTACTTTGTATCTATTGCACACTATATCACCCAACAGCATTCTTACAGTATAATGTAAAGTGATCTTCCAAAAGCACTCAAGCCGTTCATCACAACGTTATGCCGACGTGCACACCTCTTCAGCCTCCTCCATTTTCTTTGTACCCACCCACTTTGCCGGCCTTATTCACAAGTCAGTGGTTATTGCGCTGTTTACTCACGTTAATGTTCTTATTTACTGGTTGTCGTAATCCCTCTCAATACTGAATTCATAACCCAGTATATCACCAAGGTGACAGGAATGTTCCATCTTCCCCTAGACCTCTTCTCTCTTCTCGAAAAGGCTCATCACCGCGCCTTAATAGGATCCACCCTCCTTTTTTCTCCGTGAGCTCTTGCAGTGCATTATGGGCATCACAAAACCCCTGATCCATTGACATAAACCTTTACTCCATTTACGTTTTTAAAGCCTAAGGCAACTGTGGCAACATCTTTTGTGTTCGATACTTTTCATGGCATTCACCTCTACACCTCTTGTGCAGCAGCATCCGCATGACCTCTTTGCAAACTGAAAGTTTCTCTTTTTGCTTCTTTCCTGTTCCAAGAGCCATTTTCAGCCTCGCTTCTCCTTTCCGCTCTTCCATCTTCCAAAGATTTCGAACGCCTCCGTCCTTGATATTCCTGTTAACAGTATAACGCAGCGTAGCTCCCCATCCCCCTTTTTCTGCACTTGCACGTAATTTCCTCCGTTAATGTGATAAACTATATACTGTAGGAGCCGGTTTTGATCATTTACCTTATATTTTCCTACTACTCTCTGATAGCTAGATTTTAAATTATGTCAAAATACCATTACTATATGGTAATATATATATGGTAATATATATATATATATATATATATATATATATATATATATATATATATATATATATATATATATATATATATATACATACATACATACATACATATATATATATACATATATATATATATATATATATATATATATATATATATATATATATATATATATATATATATATATATATGTCCTTAGAGAGAGAGAGAGAGAGAGAGAGAGAGAGAGAGAGAGAGAGAGAGAGAGTGTGTGTGTGTACACTGTGTGGATGTGTATGGAGGACATAAAGTTCTTTAATGTTACATTGTGTGCGTTTATGGAGGACTTTAAAAAAAAAAGACCCCCTTTAATGTTCCTTATGTATATTAAGTTGGCTGTCTCTTCTCTGACATTCAAAGACGCCTTGTTGTCAGTCACAATCACTGGAACTTATTATACAAGTGTCCATGATGACTTGAAAAAGACAAGAAAATTTTTGTGTATGTTACTGTGAGCGGCATTATATGTAAAATCGTTTTGTTTGGTTTTAGTTAATTTTTTAAAACCTTTTTTTTATACTTCGCAATGGTAAATGCAACTTTTCGTTTAAATGATGTGAAATATTACAAGAAATTTGTTCACAGGAACAGTACTACTCTATTTAGACACCATCCTGCTTTGTTGGGATAATGTTTGCCCACTAAAAAATTGATATAAATGACCATGGCTAACGATGGCACAACAGAATAGTTATAAAAAAAACTCAAATTGAAAACAGTAGATAAAGAAGAAACAAAATTAAAACATTGTTGAGGGAAAGGGTTCTTGTTAGATAAACCCAGCAGCCTCTCATCCTGGATTTTCTAGGGCCCGGAACGAGGGGTTCTCTTCCCCCTCACAATAAAATGTTTCCTCTCACTCGTGGCTGCCTCCATACCCTCAGGCTCCGTGTGCTACTTGGGAATGTAATATGTCCATTACACTCATATTATTTTTTTTTTTTTCACAATATATGCGTGTTCTTATGACGATGAATCTTTTGCTTCTTTGTTTTTCGTTTCCCGTCTTTTTATAGGGAAGATGTTTTGTACGTCGTTTTAATTATTTAGCAGAGATGTAAAGTAAGTTTCATTTTAAGACTTGCGTGTTGCTTTGTATGTTTAGTATTTAGAAGTCTTGTATATTTTATTATTCTCTTGCTCTTGGTCTCTCTTTTTTTTCCTCTTTTTAATCAGTGATGCAGATTTGCTTTGATACTATTCTCTCTACTAGTTATGTTTGTGTGTGTGTGTGTGTTTGTGCGTATGTTTAAAGCAGACAGACTAGTATTATTAACTGAAAAGTGAAGATTATATACGAACACCTGCCTACCATATATGATGAAAATCTTATAATTTCCCTTTGTATTAAGCATAGCGTTATTACAACGGTACATAATTTCCCTTTGTATTAAGCTTAGCATTATTACAACGGTACTGAAGATGTAGCTCGCTATCCTTTCTTTGGATGTTCTCCTTAGAGCCACAGCGTATTCAGATAGTAAAAAAAAAAAGTAGTGCACGGCTAATGTATGAGAAATCTATGGCCAGTATTTGAGACGCGTCTAACCACTTAGGCATTAACTTCCTATTAAAATGGATAAGAAAATATGCGAATGTAGCATGTGGAAGATCATTTTAATTTATGTCGGCATTATTTTTTTAATGAAAAGTTTATTTATCATGGAATTTTAAGGTTATTACAAGATAATTGCAGTTCTGTTGATTAAGAAAACGGAATTGCTATTTGACGTCAATGCAACTTGAAGTGTTGGAGTTAGTACGGTTTTTAGAACTGGGTGTTTAGATGAGACAGTAAAAATTAGAATGACTTTGGTCTGGGTAACGGAAAAACGGAGAGAACATGCTTGTAATTATGCTATAGCTCTGCCCACTCCAAATTTTGGTCATATAAATTCCATCAGTAGCATGTCATTTTTATGTGAATAGTTGAACATTGGTATATACTAAATGTCTTAAAGGAGTACTACACATCAAATGAAATATGCCTTTTATTTTTGTTAAGACTTAAATTTAGTTAAAATTATGCTTGTTAATACATGTTTACATATTGGATGTTGAATAGCCATCGAGACAAAATACGCTTCTCTCAGGCCATCAGTCTGCCATCCTCATACCCTAACACACGATTTGCTGCCATGACAAAATTTTTCAGTTATGTCTTTCTTATCTTTAATACTATAACTCCTCAATCCCCTTTCGCGCTTCCTTTATATTTGATCGATTGCAGACATATTATAAGTCCTTGAATGCCACGTGCAGCCTTTTCCCTATATTTTCAAAACTTCTCAAATAACTGTTTATAATAAGCATTTGTACCACACAGTCTTTACCTTGCCTAAACCCACTGAGTTCTTCCCTACCAGTCCTTCGGTCATCCATCATACTTCAGTGAAAAACTAACCTTTGTAATTCGCTTCATATATGCATTTTTGTATGTATATGGGTGTGACTGTTTTGTCAGCAGTTGTGGCCTTTTATATATTTAGCCATTTATGTAACTGAAAACTAATGTCTCTTATCTAGCTTGTTAAATTATTGAAGACGCATTTTTAGTGATTGGTTGGTACAACTCGGAAAGATTTTATTTGCAATGATCCGTAGTGTTGTTTTGGAGTCACTATTCACTAACTAAAAAGCACTCAGGAAAGTGTACTGTATATCGCTGCCAACGATAAAAGCAAAATGGCTTTTATCAATTTATTCATGAAAACTCGCTGGTTGATAGATTTCCATGACAGGCTGAATGTTTTTTATTGAGATTATGGGTTTGTTTAACAGATATGAAAGAAATTCATGGATTTAGAGAATGGTTGGTCTCAAAATCTAATTTCATTGAAATCCATGTATGACATTTCAAGGAACCTTGCGGAAAGCAGACGCGACATAGTAACATAACCTACCATCAAACTCGCCGAAGAATGTAAATAACGTGAATATGTCCTTTGCAGGTACTGGTATTTCCATCCTTTGTAAATGTCTCAGTAAACTTGCGCCTTATTGTCATTGTTAGAAGTTTCTGTCCCCACAAGAGTTGTTAAGCTGAGGCATAATAGTATGGTTTTAGTAACAGGTGTATGTACTCTCTCTCTCTCTCTCTCTCTCTCTCTCTCTCTCTCTTCTCTCTCTCTCTCTTCTGTAGTAAGATCGTTATGTAAGGATGTATTCACAGTTAATGACCGTAACAATTTCATAAAATTTTCATAATACTATGCAATGTTTACATATTTTTTTAGCTTTCTTATAAGCATGTTAAGTTAAAATAAAGATCAAGCAAAATGTGAATATAAAAAAATAATGGCAGTAGAAAGCGAATGAAATACATAAAAGGCGAGTTTATGTTTATATTTCTGAGAAGAGAATTGAACGTGTTCGCTTGAGGGAAGAGTGCAACTCCTCATCGTGACTTTTCCCCTTTTAGTCTCCCCAAGATGGTGCTTCTGAAACCTTCGTTACCCACATGTTTTTATAATGATGAGGTTGATGTGTTGTAGGTTTCATTCTAGAATGTGACTCTCTCTCTCTCTCTCTCTCTCTCTCTCTCTCTCTCTCTCTCTCTCTCTCTCTCTCTCTCTAACACCATAACTCGAGACGTTTTTCATCAAGAAAGTGGATACGACTTCATTGTACTATGTTTCATATTTTAAGAGAATTTAAAGTGTCTCTGATGATGTTGCTCTCCAGCTTCTCCTCCTTTTATGAGGTTGCCTTAAGAGATCCTAAAGAAACTCGATGGTGTGTGAAATGGGGAGCAGTATCATCAAAGAATTATTTTTTCATTCTTATAGAGTGGATTTCAATATGATATTTTTATTTGCGCCAGTAGTGGGTATATAAGGAGCATTTTTGAGATAATTTATCTAGCATTTGTACCTGCTTTGTGACCTGAGGGATGTGTTTTTAGTCACCTACCGAGAGAATTTCGAGAATTAGAAAGTTTCCTCTGTCATTTCCTTTTCTGTTTGTTTGTATGTTTGTGTGTCAGCGTGCTGTCAAGCGTATCTAGTCTTCCCAGCTGCTCTTAACAGGGTTGAAAGGATTCCAGTCAAACTTGGTACAAAGGTAACCCCACAGGCACGGATATGCATGAAAGGAGTTCGTCTGTCTACACATCTATCTGACTGTCATTGTTACTGTCACACTCACCACGTAACTGCAAATTTGGTGTGTAGATAAGGTTATCATGTATTGATGTGCGAATTTAGATTTTCCGTCTGTCTGTGTGCTTATCTGTCTGGCAGTGTGGTTGTCACGCTTACCTTGCTATAATAACTTTTCTACTTGTTTAAAGTTATTTTATTCAATCTACAGTGTGGTTGTTACGCTTACCTTGCCATAATAACTTCTCTACTTGTTTAAAGTTATTTTATTCATTCTACAGTGTGGTTGTTACGCTTACTTTGCCATAATAACTTCTCATGCTTGTTTAAAGTTATTTCATTCCAACTTGGCACAATGGTAAATCACTGCAGCTCCCCTCAGTGGTGAAAGGATTTCATTCACACTTCGTACATAACTTGATCATCATATTTAGACTTGCATGAAGATCATCTGTTTCTTTGCCTCTAGATGTTTCTGCCACTCTGACATTATTGTTACTGTTACTACACAATAAAGTGTTACTGTTACTACAGAATAAAATCCATGTTGAGTCTGTGTTAGTATTTAAAAAGATTTGCTAAGAGCAGGTGAAAACCTGCTGTTCGCATTATCAGTTATTAGTTCTATTCCTATGAATTCGTGGTGCCCTTAATGTTTCCTCTGTTTTACATTCTGTTCGTCGCGATTACTTTCTCAAAATCCATTCCTTTATGGTTCAAGATACTTTAGTCAAACATGTTTGTCTAAAGGGAAGACCATTATGCCAAGATCGTTTGAATGCTCTTTGTCTGTCTGTCAAATGGTTAAAGCGTGCTTTTAATCTCTGTGCATTATAATCACAACTTTCTTCTTGGCCTTAACTTTGAAAATTAAGATATCATTCATATCTCGCATGCATAAGTCAATTTACTCATAAAGACACCAGATTACATTAAATTCTTTCACAAACGCGAACTGTCGGGAGAATCTTATTTTGTTACATACTTCCACAAGATCCATAATGGTGTCTGCATCAGCATTTAATCAGTCGGAATGCTCTCTTATTGGAGTTTGTTGGGGGTCGGTAGGGTGGGACATGTACTGATTTAGCATACTTCTCAGAATTTTCTTTATTATTCGAATGACCTGTCTTCAAAGGAATGATCTTAGCGCATCTCACAGTAGTTAAAAGTCAACGGACAAAGAAATCCCTCTATCATTTTACGTTGCATATGAAATGTAGGTTGCCCTAAGCTTGTGGGTAATGTAAGCATTGGTAGAATAAATACGGAATAGAATTTGAAATTGAATCAGATATTAATAAAGTTTCCTCTTGACATATTGTATGTTGCTCCAGATACACACTTTAATGTAAAGTTTGCCGAACAACGGTGACGATTTTAAGTGTATGGCAGCCTAAGAATGTTTCATTAAATCTTTTACAAATAAACAAACGGCTAATTCTATCTTTACCGATTTTTTTTATTCACATTGAAAATGAAAAAAATGTTGAAAGGGGAATAGTTTCAATGGAGCGTCATGTGGGAATAAATTCGAAAAAGAGTTGGTTTTAGTGACTGTTTTAGGGCTTTTTAAACGTTCGCTTATTTTTAGGACTCTTTAATGCTCGACACATTTCATCTGTCGTTAGCAGTTTTTTAATTGCTTTTTATTTGATGGATATTTTTTATTCTCTAATAGAAATTGAGGTTCCTCTTGTATGCTCTTTGTTGATAAGAGACCATTGCCACTTTGGCGGCCATTTAGTTTATAATATACACGTCTCTGCTGCTACCTATTGATATCGTTAGGGTTTGATTAAACTTTAGATACATGCTCATATTTTTTGGCCTATTTCTATACATTTTTTTCTTAAATGCCAGTCTTCTGGGTAAATGAAGTTTAGCGATTTCAGTAGTTTTCAAGTGCCTCTACAGCACTGTTAGGATAAAGGTCATCATCAAAATACTGAAGAAGTGTGTATTGTTGATGCGGACGTTTTAAGTAGGAAAAGTGATGTAAGTCCAGTCAAAGAATTTGAGAACAATAACAACTGATTTGATATGATTGTTGGAGAAAGCAAAATTTGTAATATTAATGAAAGAAATTCCTGAGTCTGGAGAAAGAGCCATCTCTGAATGGGATACCATCTCATTTTCCCCTAGTCCACATGTCCAAAAACATTCGTTTAAATCGATATTTGACGCTTCAAGATGTCCTGTGGACAGACTGACACGAGTCAGTATGTAACCTTTCTAATTCGACGAAGAAAGTAAATATCGAGAATATGTTCTTTACAAGTGTTTTTATTTACATTCTTTGCAATTGTCAAATTACACTTATTCTATGATAGCATTGCTGGTTGTTCCGGTCCCCTCAAGAGTTGTTAAACTGAGACGCAATGGTATGGTTTTAGTCATAACGCACCACTTTTAATCTTCCTAAAACTTGTGATGGTATGTATGCCTGTCCTCTCTCTCTCTCTCTCTCTCTCTCTCTCTCTCTCTCTCTCTCTCTCTCTCTCTCTCTCTCTCTCTACTTTCTTCACTTGTTTCATTATCTGAAGAGATACTCTGAGTTGGTACTTACGAAGTTTCATGTGTCGCTCATATGTAAGTGTCCACGCACACACACACACATGCACACACATCGTGAACATTTTCATTTGGATGAAATAATATATGCAGTGTTTACGTTTCTGTAGATAACGGTATGTATTTGCTTGTATTTCATTAAGTGCTCTTTCCTTAGTTACGTAACTGTTTGACAATTTCATTTTTTAAATTTTATAACTATAACTGTTAGTATTATAGTTAAATGTGGTTTTGCTGATCAGCAGTTTTCAGTATTTCCTGGATATTATATCAGAGCTGCTTAGTTATATTCGTGTTTGTTAAGTCATTCACTTCAGAAATAACATTAATACAAACTCCGTGAAAAGAATTTGTAAAATTTACAACAGCGAACCAATGGCTCATAAACCTGATAAACCACTGACGGCGAAATCATCTTTCGTCTTGTTTCACAAACAGACTCACGGAAGAGAAAGACTGTGGTCTCAAGACACTTAATTTAAAACTTCTACTATAGGAGACACTCTCCTCTATTGCTGTGTCGGTTTTGTCGAGAGGCTGTCTCTTTGATCTTCCGGTTTCTGGAACGAGCAATGGCCGATTCTGTTTGAGGTTTTGTAATCCCGTCTTTTGTCACGCTTAGTGTCAAAGCATTTACGTCTCTCTTTTTTTTTGTCTGTCTCGTAATCTTTGCTTTTCCTTCTCTCCCAACTCGAGGGCGCTCGTTCTTCGAGTATGGCTTGCTCTGGGGTCTTTCCATCTCTGCTCCTTCGACCACTGAGTTAGCCTTAGGCCTTTTCTCCTTTGATCTCTCTTCGCCACAACCTCTTCGCTCAGAAAGATGAAAGTGTCCTATTTAGAATTTTAAATTTTTTCCTCCCCTTCGTTTAGGTTATAATATGAAACACTTCAGAAACAGTAAGGCTACAATATGAATGAAAATCAGACGACTTTAAAGAAGTGTTTGCTCAATAAATGAGTTTATTATGAATGGTTATGACGTTGAAGTGTGTGTATGTATATATATATATATATATATATATATATATATATATATATATATATATATATATATATATATATATATATATATATATATATATATATGGGTGGGCACTTTTTTTTTTTGTTTACAAACCCGTTGTTTCTCTGTTCATGCAGGAATTAAATTATATGTCTGGTAGGGAAACGCTTGGTGTGTGCCTAACAGTCTGATCTCAATAAAATTTTACAACGTGTATAGGTGTAAAAACGTAGGATGATTTATATATATATATATATATATATATATATATATATATATATATATATATATATATATATATATATACATACAGTATATACTGTATATATATATATATATATATATATATATATATATATATATATATATATATATATATATATATATATATATATATATATATATATATATATATATATCACACAGATGATCATGGAACAAGAAAAGGGAGAATGGAGGCATGAAAAAGTTATCTGGAACTCGAATAAGTGATAGACTGTACCTTGCAAGCATGGATTGTTACAGTGAAGGGAAACAAAACCCAGAAATGGAATACCAGGGGTTGTTAACAGTGAAAGAAAGGCCCGAACCGTACTATCCAAAGATTTCCGATTTCGTTAGTTAAGTTGGGGTTATGGTCTGAAGGCTTTCATGAGACAGTCTCAAAGATGTAGTGCGCAGTAAGATGACTTGCGGGTAGAGAGGGAGGTAATACAAAGTCAGTGATGAGACGAGTGTCCTTTGACTCGATTCTTTCGAGGCAGGCGAGAAAAGAAAAGCCCGGAAATTTAAAAGGGAGCGATATTTCTCACAGTGACAGAATCAGGCCAACATATCCTTCTTTACAGTAGAATTTCGATGTTGGAACAAGATTTTTAATTATTTATAAAAAGATGAACAATGTTGAAATACGTCATTTTTAAGTAAGGATTAACCTGAACATCAGATTGTTTAATAAATTGATGGATGAAATGTGTTTACAACATATATAGTGGAAGAATATGTATATATATATATATATATATATATATATATATATATATATATATATATATATATATATATATATATATATATATATATATATATATATATATATATATATAATATGCAGCATTCCCTTCACTTCCATCCTATTGTGAGGGGCGTCATTGCTATTCATTCTGCGTCACTTAGGAGGAACAAGGAAATGCTCTCCAGGATCCCCAGCCAGCCCTTCTTATTCTCTTTTCCAGCCATTTTTCCCCTTCTTTACGCCTTACTCTCCATTCTTCTTCTCATATTCGTGACACTTTTCTTCTCGTTTTTTCCTCCGTGTCTTAGAAACTTTTGAATGGTAGATTGGTACACAAAATGACTCTTCATAATACCCTATTTTTCGTAAAACTTTGGGTGTCTGGAAGTTGAAAATATAATGCTGAGACGCGTCCAAAGAAGGGCAGCGGAGGACTTTCTGAATAGTTGAAAATAAAATGCCTCCTGGAAGACGACTGGGAAGCTTCAAATGAAATGGAAGACAGAAGAAACTCGAATGTTCTTCAACCCCAAGAAGTCTTTTAACAACTTTCCGTGGTAGAAGAACATGAAGGATTCATTCATACACCAGATGCCAGTCAGGCACTGTTATAACTTATACTGTATGTATATTTTAAAGTATTATATACTTTTATTATAGTTCCATGAGTACAGTTTAGGTAAGTAGTCAGCTCACGTGCTATCTCTGTGTAGATGGTGGAAGTTGTCAAAATTAATCTTGACATATGGTTGGTGCATCTATGTGTGTGTGTGTGTGTGTGTGTGTGTATGCGTGATATGTATTTGTATTTGTGAGAGTGAGTTTTGAGAGATTTTAGAGAATTATCTGAAGAGGCAATATAATTTACGATCAACTGTCAAGATCCTACTGTTAAAAATGACAACAGGAAAATCCAAGAATGTTACAAAATAAAACTCGATAAGTTGATGCAATTTTGAAAGACTGAGCATGCGTGGTCCAATTTTTTTTTTTATATTAAAGCTCAACAAGGAAGAACAACGAGCTACAGTGGTAGGGATGATATTTAGTTTATTCTGATTTATTCAGCAATCAAGTGATGCAATGCCTTTAAAACCTCCACTTGCATTTTTATTATTAGGCCTCTTCAAGTGGTGAGCACTTTTTTTTTGTTTGCATTTAATTATTTTAACTTTTTGTACAAATGGAACTAAAATGCTATAAACATTTTTGGGTATTCGGAAGTCACATTAACCGTAGCCTTTGAAGATTTTCGCTCAATGACTGAAACTTGTCTATTTTTGAGCTGATGGGTCATCTTGGTTGCCACATCTGGCACGTGTCTGGACTGCAGCCTTCGATTTCGAGTGATTTGTTTAATAATGTAATTATATATACATTAACACGAACAGATTTTATGCATATAATGTATGCATGAATGTACGTATTTATGTATAATTTTACGCATGTATGAATGTATATATATATTAAGCATGTCACTTATGCAAGAGTGGCTTTATTTTTTACAGATATAAAGTCACGGATATTACTTGTTGCCGAATTCACTATCCCTTGGGAAGAACTCACTTCCGGTTGCAGTGTCAACCGTCTATGAGTGTGGCTAAACCTACGGCCCGGATAAGAATCCTGGCCGAGGCAAATGCAGTTAGCAATACTAAGTTACCTAGGGAGTAAATTATTCCCAAGTTATAGTCAGTTCAATAAGTGGTATTTGAGGCTTATTGTTTACATACACACATACGTACACACACATGTATATATATATATATATATATATATATATATATATATATATATATATATATATATATATATATATATATATATATATATATATATATATATACACACACACACAAGCTGACCAACTTGAACTGCCGGGAAGACTAAAATGACATCCGATAAACTCTCTCTCTCTCTCTCTCTTTCTCTCTCTCTCTCTCTCTCTCTCTCTCTCTCTCTCTCTCTCTCTCTCTCAGGGGCATCGGGAGTTAAGATAGTTGGTCATCTCCCCATTATTATCAGGGCTGAACTTGGACCTCTAAAACTATGGATTAAAACTATGGATTAGACACTAATATCTGTCATTTTTGACATTTTATTTTTCACCCCTTTTCAAACCCCCTGTCCTATCATGACTGAACTTGGACTTGAAAGACATCAGGCATGTCACCTTTCATCTCAGCTACCTCAAAAACTATGGTTTAGACACTAATGTGTGTCATTTTCGGTTATTTTTATATGTCACCCCCTTCCCACCCGTCCCCCTTTGGTTCCAGTGATGTCTTACCCCCACAGTATTCTTTTCTGGATAGTAAGTCATATGTATACTGAAATGAGGTATGATAAATTAATAGAATTTATTTAGTTACTAAGTCTATGGGCAGAACTAGCCCCATTTCATGGAAGCACTTCCTACCCCCACCCCATTTGGTGCCCTTTGGTGCTAGTGATGTCTTACCCCCACAGTATTCTTTTCAAGCTAGTAAGTCATGTGTATACCAAGTTTGGTTGAAACTGCTCAATGTGTTTCAGAGTTATGCTGAAACATACATACACACACACAAACATACATACATCCGTTTACTGTAAACATATATATATATATATATATATATATATATATATATATATATATATATATATATATATATATATATATATATATATATATATATATATATATATATATATATATATATATATATATATAAAACCTAGCTGACCAGCCCTGCACTGCCCGAAAAAACTCTGAATAACAGTCTATGGTAGTGGGAGAGAAAAGGGGAGGGCGGGAGGGAGGAAAGAGGGAAGCAGACACGGGAAAGTGGAGAGAAGTGAGGAGGTAGAGGAGGAGGAGGGGGACTGGGGAATATGTGGTGGAGGGGATGGTAAAGGTAGGGGAAGGTGAAGGGGAGGGGAGGGGGATGAGAGGGTGAATGGGAGGGAAGGGTAAGGGGGAGGAGGAAGGGAAAGGGGTAGGGAGGAGGAGTGAAAAAGAAAGGAAGTTGGAAGGTGGATTGGGAACCGGAAGGGGGATGGGGAGGGGAGATTAAGGGGGAGGGTAAGTTACGTTCCCCTGTTAGAAAAGAATAAAAGACGTCACTGAACAAAGATAATATAATATGAAAAATCTTATACTTCTACTGTAGATACGTGCTTAGGTGTGTCTGCGTATTTGTGTGTTGGGGGGGTGGGGAGGAAGAAGGTCTGTTTCCCTTTCAGCAGTAGACAGGCCTTTTATCAACTACTTGAAATTCACTACACAACAAGCCGATGATGATAATACCTCAAGGTACTTAAGAATTTGTATTTTATTGGCAATGTGTAATTAAGATACGTTTGGCATAAGATGAACTCTTGAAAAAAATGTGGTAATTCCAATGGGAATAATTTTTTAGTAAGGGTGTAGATCTGTCACAGAAGCATTTGGTCTGCTGATACGCATGTGCGGATGGTGATGAATTAATTCTTGATCTCCAAAGTTGTGCCCGTAATTGCGAATTTTTTTGTTCCATGGAGTAAGTACTTAGATATGATGATGTAATGCCACAAGGTACTTAAGAGTTTGCATTTTATTGGCAGTGTATGATTAAGATACGTTTGGCTTAAGATGAACACTGAAAAAATGTGGTAATGTCAACGTGAGTAATTTTTTACTGAGAGGGTAGGCCTGTCACAGAAACACATGGTCTGTATCTTCTTTTTTCCATGGCTAGAATTGTAGGGGCTGACTGATGTGGTCGTGGAAGTTATATTTTGAATTGCATTGTTTTATGACTGAAGGGAAGTAATTGCAATATAGTCAAACACATCTGTTTAATTTTTTGAATGGTCTAAACTGATTATAGGGTTTGCAGTGGGAGGAGCTTAATGACGTACCAACAGAAAAGGTGGTGGTTTTCTGCCTAAGCTACTGGTGTTTCCCATACAGTTACTGAAGAAAATGTGAACAGCACCGGTAAAAACGAAAATTTAATGTGTTTTGTCTGTGTTCGTATGTCTGTCACGGGGTAGGGGTTTGATTTTGAGTTATAAACCTTTCTTGGGTGACAGGGGCGTCGTGCAAAATTTTGTCTGGGTCTGTCAAGCGGTTCGAATTTCTATAGCATCCAAACAGTCAAGCATTCGCTTTTATTATACAGATAGATATAATATATATATATATATATATATATATATATATATATATATATATATATATATATATATATATATATATATATTTGTGTGTGCGTGTTTGTTGATTGCAAATGTTCAGTGTATGTATATTTCAGAGTGCTTACTTGTGCCGGGTCGTGCGATTTGCTTTATCAACCACCAAGGTCAACGCCAGGGAAAAAAGTCTATATGGTGAAAAAACCCAAAAGTTAATGTCAGTTTCCAGTCAGAACCGTCCCGTCTTATATAACCGCCAGAAAGTCTATTTACTACGTGCAAACACTTGTGTTGGGTCTGAGTGTTAATTTGCCAGAAGCAGTCTCTCTCTCTCTCTCTCTCTCTCTCTCTCTCTCTCTCTCTCTCTCTCTCTCTCTCTATATATATATATATATATATATATATATATATATATATATATATATATATATATATATATATATATATATATATATATATGCTCCTTTTATGAAAATAGATTTTTCTCATAAAGTGGTATGAAGTTCCTGGGGCAATAGTGAATATATTTTTCTATATGTTCCGTATAGAGGATATGCAATCACGGTCACTGTATAACTCAGTCTTTATGAAATGAAAATGTCTCGCCGATAATTATAATTTGAAATTTACTCTCTCTTTCCCTCTTTATTTGTATCTTTTGGTTTAAACACATCCTAAATAAGCTGCCATATTATTTATTTATCTATTCCCTTGCTTTTTCCTAAATCTGACAACCCTGAACGTAGTGCATCTATAACAGTCTTTTCTTCTCAGTCATGTTCTATGGAAATAACAGTACCTGTCATCGAGGGCTGGAAGAGCATTGTTAGTAGGACTTTGACTTTACCTGTGGAGCGAAGGTGGAATCAGTCTGTAGCATTGGCGGCTCCATATAGTAGTGCAAACTACAACTTTAGAAAAAAAATCGCCTCCCCAGTAATCGCAGTCCTGCCTCAAATATTCTTTATTATAAATAACAAAGTTTTTACGCCTTCCAATCGACTTCTGAAACAAAGTTCTCTGCATCTTCCTCTAAAGACTGTTTACTTTGTGGACTGACAGCTTACTGTGAGTACCTAAAACGAGTTAAGTATACCTTAGTTTTACCAGATCACTGAGCTGATTAACGGCTCTCCTAGGGCTGGCTCGAAGGATTAGACTTATTTAACGTGGCTAAGAACCAATTGGTTACTTAGCAACGGGACCTACAGCTTATTGTGGAATCCGAACCACATTATAGCGAGAAATGAATTTCTATCACCAGAAATAAATTCCTCTATCTCTTCATTAGCCGGCCGGAGACGAACTCGGGCCTAGCGAGTGCTAGGCCACAAGTCTACCGACTTCCCCAAGGAAGAGCTCACTGTGAGTTCCTAAATGGCCCCTGTTTTATACATCTTGGTTACAGATAATTCTTCCAGGTATCATTATTCTTTGTCTACCTTTTTTTTTTCATACCTCACCGGAAAACTCAATAACTTCTCGTACCTTTCCATTTTTACGAATGACTGAGAGTTCGTTTGACGTTACCAAGATTTGAGTTTTGTCCATCGATTGAACTAGACTTTTCCTGGGTACCCACATTCCTGAGGAAAGAACATAGAGATGACTTATTCGATAAGTTATTGCTAATGATTCGACTGACCAACATTTCCTAAGCCTTTTTTGATTATACGAATGTTTAAGGTGAGACTTATAAAGAATACCTCTCTCACTGTTTCAATATTAAGTTACGCCAATGTGTAATAAAAGCCTGGAAAAAGAAACGATGCTTGAACAAATACAAATAAAACAACAGACAAAAATGTTTCATTTCTACAGTTACCAAAATTCATTACGTGCTTTGTATGTTTTGAGACTTGTTCTTATTCTGTTTTCATTCAAAGTGTGGTTTTGTTTATAGAATGCTGTTCAAGATATTGTGAAATCCGTCAACTAAAGAAGGATATCAGTATCTCTGTTACCCTTTGTTACTGAAAAGTCTCATCTGAGCAGTTAGATTCTGTACATCATCTTATGCGATATTTTTCCCTCCATAATAGGTATACGAATGCTGGAAGTTAGGGCGAACGTCATTCCCTTGCATTAAGTAAGAGGATTACCCATAATGAACTCGTATTGCTAATCATTTACTCAGGGCTGCTGAATACCTGAGTGATGGTGTAAGGAAGCATTTATAATTAACCAACAATTCGTTATTAACAGCAAGTTTGTTTCTCTTTGATTATTCATATTATTATTTAAGTATGATTGGATTAGATTATTCATAATCATCACTTCCTAATATGGACCGTACATTAATGCAAAACAGCATGTGTACGTATGAATATTTACATATACACTGCTCATAATCCAAAGCCAGGGTGGAAGTAGATATGGAGTCATATTAATTTTATTGAAGGCAGAATACGGATTTTGATATTCTACTTTTTTATTCTAAACATTACAAAGAATAGTTGCAATCGCTTGTGAACCATTCCCTTATAGTGGAAATTTTATTCTGAATTTTACCAGTTTTACCTTTTATCACTTTCTCGCTCTCCTAATGTGAAATGAAGTTGTGGTGATATAAGAGAAGTCTAAAATGGATTAGGAAGTTGTGTAGTCAGTGGGAAATGAGCCTGAACTCCAATAAAAGTAAGGCTTTATTGATTAGGTGATCTTGCAGTTTTCCTGTTCTGTGCTTAATTGACCTGTTTTGTCCGATGTTTGCTTCTCTTAATTTTGTCTTATTTTTCTACAAATTGCACTATAATTTGTGTAAGCATGTACAACAACAACAACAACAACAACAGCAACAGTAATAATAATAATAATAATAATAATAATAATAATAATAATAATAATAATAATAATAATAATAATAATAATAATAATTTAACATTCTCTGAATAAATCCAACACATTATTTTAAGACCTTTTCTCTACAGTGCTTTGGAGTGACATCGATTGTATGGAGTTTTTGTGCATCACCATTCACAAGGATTGAATCCTTAAGAGACTTAATGTATCGGGTTTCGGCTGTTTTGAGATGCCCTTCAACGTCTTTTAGCAGGTGTAGAATTTTGACAACTAAGTAACAAATATTGTTTTTGTCTTTTCTTTATCCTGTAACTCTGACAACTTCTTAATTTCATTTCTTGGAATGACTCCGTATGGTGACAGTATTTTGTTTATTTTGTTATTATGGATTTTCATTTGCTTTCTTCTTGATTACCTCCTATTACCTGCCATCTTCGTCACTTTCTTTGAAATTATCAAGAAATGATTTCTGGCATCATTTTCATTATTTGTGATTATTGCTTCATATTGCGGTATTAATGCTTTATTGCAGTGCAATAGAAGACTTTAATGTTCAATGTGTGGTAGCTGATCTTTTATGTTTCTTTTCACAGTTTTGCAAAATTTAGATTACTTTTGATCTATATTCATACACATGCGAACGGGCACTTCCACTCTGTATGGAATTGCGTTTTGTAATACATTTCTGATGTCTAGGGGGGCTAAAAAAATCATCAGACTGACCCTCCTGGTTTTAAAGAATATTCTGCAAATCTATATTTTCCCCCATTCCTAACGGGATGTTACTTTCTCTTCTGAACACAGAACCATTGGCGAATCTTTATTTTATTCTCTCTCTTCCGTACACATATTTCAACCGGAATTTCAACATTTCATGTTATTTCTGCCTTCAGGAATGCACATACAACGAAATTTTGAAAAATCATTCATTACATATGAAATTCGGTCAAACATTTCCCAAAAAGAGAGGAAAAGAAGCATCGCTTGATGGTGATAACTCTTTCCGAGTCATGTCTCGGAAAGGGTGAACGAAAGTTAAGAACATGTTCTCCCAGATACGTTCACCAAACGGATATTGTTTATGGATTTTCTGGAGACTGAAAAGACCATACAAACATTTTTTTGCGCCTCTTTTTCTGTAGCACTGGCACGCTCTCTGGAGATATAATACTGTTTCTTGCTCCTCTTTATACTCGTCCATCGAAAATCTTTTAAATTTTCATCCTCACAACAACAAAGCCTTCCACTCGACTTTTAACCCCCTTTCTTTCTGATCATTCTTCACGCTGTTAAAAAGTTAACTGGCTCCCTTTGCTTCTTGTTACCTCGTCCTTTTATTAGAATAGCACGTAAAAGGAAACGCAGTGTAAGTGAAAGTTTAAGAAGATTTCTGAATTTCTTGCAAGGAGGATACAGTAACTTTTAACTCTTTCTTTTGACGATACACAAACACGCTACGTTAAGAAGACAGGAATGAAATCAGTGGGTAGGAAAAAGACATACTACAGAAATTAGCAACGAATGTGTCAGCTTGCTAGGGTAAACAAGTATATACGATTATTTGTGTTAAACTAAAGTAGAATTGAGAAAAGTGAAAATGAAATTAATATGATTATATTTATTCCATGATTTGAAATATCAGTATAACATCGTCTTTAATGAAGTGATGTTGTGTTTTATTGTTTTCTGCATTTTAATTTTCAATAACTTTACTTCAATTACATTCATTATTGTAGGTAGGTAATTTTTCTTTTCATAAACTTAATTGACAAACTGTATTTACTTTTACCAATTAGGTACATAAACACGCACGCTCACACATACCCACCGTAGTTGTGCCATGCACTCTAGTAGGGAAGGTAACATGCAATATATATATATATATATATATATATATATATATATATATATATATATATATATATATACACACATGTATATATACACACATATATATACACACACACACACACACACACACACACATATATATATATATATATATATATATATATATATATATATATATATATATATACATATACAGACACATACACACACAAGGTGTTTGTATCTGTTTGTCTGTCTGTTTGTGGGCCACCCCCTTTAGAGAGGAAAATTTGTTCTGGTCATGAAATTTATATATATAAATATCTGTGTGTTTATATTGATTTTCCAACCGTATTCAGACTGCCCATTACCTGACCTGCCATTTGTGGTCTTTTTCTAAATTCAAACTCAGAAGAGCCTGTGCTGGATGTCATTGTTCCTAAATATCGATACTTCTCCAGATAGTGGTATTTCATCCTACTGTTCAAAGTCTGTAATCTTTATTTCTGTTTTTATTAGATTTACCTTAAGTTACTTCGCAGTATGTATGGCATGCACTCTATTGAGTAAGGCATTTTAATATATATATATATATATATATATATATATATATATATATATATATATATATATATATATATATATATATATATATATATATATATATATAAACATATTTAGGAACAACGGCATTCAGCACAGGTTCTTCTGAGACTGAATTTAGGAACAGACTACAAATGGCAAGTCAGGCAATGGCCAGTCTGAATACGGTTTGAAAATCAAGTAGACAAATTTGCACCTGAAAGTAATATTATTATACATTAGTCTTGTACGATTGGGACTTGAATCATGGTGTGATAGCGAACTAGTATATAAAAGATTTTGCCGATTTGAGAATACAGCTTTAAAAGTCAAATGTCAGGGTAGAGTGAGGAATGATACCGCAAGGGAAATCACGTAAGTTTCGTATGAAGATGAGATAAAGATGATTTGGAATGGAGATGGCTTGGACAAGTCCTTTGTGCCGGCCCTTGGGGGAACAGATCGTGATAGCGTCAGCTTTGCTCCTTTTGGTACTAGAGGTTTTCGATGACCCAAACCTCACTGGTTCCGTAGGGGGTTAGTGCCGTCAGTGCACCTCACGGGGTGCACTGTAGGCATTACTAAAGGTTCTTTGCAGCGTCTCTTTGGCCCCTATTTGCAACCCCTTTCACTCCTTTTAGTGTACCTCCATTCATATTATCTTTCTTCCATCTTGCTATCCACCCTCTCCCAACTGTTACAACTTTCGAACCTACCTACTGACAATACCCTTTCCAGCGCTGATTGACCTCATAGGTCCCAGTGCTTGGCCTTTGGCCTGAACGCTATATTCCATTCCATTCCAGACCTCACTGCAAGAGAAGGTGGAGATGAGTTAATCGAGGTGAATGCGCAGACGGAAAAGATGTCATTGCTGGAATTTCATCGAAGTCATTTGTGTCTCACAGCGTCGTAGTCCTTGATGTAGTGCCTTGAGTGTTCTGTTAGGGTCTTGAAAAGAATGGGTTCTGTCAGCAAGTAATAGTAAATATGTGTTGTTGTGACATTCTGGATGTTTTTGGCATTATAGTCGATTGTGGTTTTAGTCGTCTGGCTTTTGTTAAAGCATATTTTCTCCCTTCAAACTTTAGTTTTTCCTCATCCAGACTATATTTTTGTTTATGATTTTTTTCCATACCCGTTCACGCACAAAAGCATGCACACCAAGAATACAGTGTGCTTTAGCCCCGAATTCCATCAGAATTGTCAGACCTCATTGCTGGATAAAATGCATAGGTCGTGGGGCGTGTTTCCTATCGTTTAAATCCAATCTTTCTCGTATTGATCTCATTCTCTTATAAAAAAAACTTTCTGTGATATTCATTCTCTTTGAATTTTAATTTTCACTAAGCTTTACCAAGAACTCCTTAACAGATCTTACTGCATTTTATCACCTTTACATGTTCCTTTCTCTGATGAATTTGCTTATTTGCCCCATAACGTAAAACCGACAGGGGAAGCCTTATTCTTAATTGATTTGCAGAGTCCTGGGTAAAAAATCTGACATTTTGTATATTCTGTATTGCCTGAAACTGATGAGGTTTACTTCACTGGAATGTTACCATAGTTTACCCATAATCATTACTCTGGCTATTGCTCTTGAGAGTTGCTGCAGTATTTTGAAGTCTTTGAGGGGGGACAACGGAGCAGGGGGGATTTCACTCTCATAGGTACTGTGTAGACATAGCAAATAGCAATTTACCTACCTAATACCTATGAAAAGAAATTGATAATTTTTTCTGTGTTGTTATTATCGAACTAGAAACATTGTGGTTTGTATATGCTGGTTCCACAGCCTTCTTGTATACTTAAAATTTCGTCACATCTATGATTTTTACTATTAATATACAAAGTCGTGCAAAACTGCTGAACTGACTCCTGTTCCCGTGGAAAAATAGTATGGTAAAAAACTCACGAGGGCACCTGAATGCTGAATCTGGTCAAACTTATTTATTTTTTATTAAAGATGCATGCAAGACTTGAATTATACAATATATATATATGTATATATATAATATATATATATATATATATATATATATATATATATATATATATATATATATATATATATACTGCATACACATATATATTGTATAATTCAAGTCTTGCATGCATATATATATATATATATATATATATATATATATATATATATATATATATATATATATATATATATATATATATATATATATATATATATATATATATATATATATATGTGTGTGTGTGTGTGTGTGTGTGTGTGTGTGTGTGTGTGTGTGTATTATATAATTCGCAATGCTATTAACGATATGCATGTAATTTTCATGTCATTTAGGTTTCTTTGCTACTAATATAACTGCAAGGTTCCTGTATATTGTAATTATATAATCCTCAACTCACACGAGCCGTACTAGAAAATTGAGGCCAGTGCGTTAATTCTGTAGGTTATCATTTAAATATTCATGTTTTTGTACAAGATATGCTTCTGAATAAATAACTCTCATGCAAATGCAATTGGATCAGCATTAATTTCAAACAAAGATTTGTAAGACCCAAATATTATTAATTATTCAGCTGATATTCATTCGATTTTAATTATTCATTACGGTATGAGAATTTGAGTGGTAACACAATAACTGTAATAACCATTTTAGCCGAAATTCAATATTTTGAAAATTGATCCTTTTACAAATTGTCGAGCCTCTTTATGCATCGTTGCCATTCTTCCCTAGTTCTTCATTGGAGGGGTGGGTAGAGCTCTCGGCTCAGACGCAGCTGGCCCAGCGTTCGACTCTCCGACCGGCCAATGAAGAATTAGAGGAATTTATTTCTGGTGATAGAAATTGATTTTCCGTCATAATGTTGTTCGGATTCCAAAATAAGCTGTAGGTCCCGTTGCTAAGTTCTTAGCCACGTAAAATACATCTAATCCTTCGGGCAGCCCTAGGAGAGCTGTTAATCAGCTCAGTGGTCTGGTTAAACTAAGATATACTTATTTTTTCATTCTCCCCTCCCTATTGTCTTTCTACTGCCTGTTGTCTTTCTACTAAGATATTCCGAGGCCGTCTCATCTGACTTTATTTTTAAAAATGACACTTTGATGGCATCCACCTCCTCCTCCCCCCAACTGAGTGCTTACCCAAACCATCAGAATCTTGTCTTGTTTACGTATTCATGCATTCTTCCAGCACGAAATCTCTTCTAATCATTATATTTCCTTCAGAGGGATTAGCAACAACAACCTCAGCAGCATTCTTTCTGTCCACTTCAAAAATACTTGTCTTAAAGTTATCTTATCATACTTAGGCCATCCTGATTTTTTTGTAACCCCTTCGTTGTTATTTTCCCGTTTTAGCTTATCACGTGCCACTTCAGATTATTTCTTTCCTGAATCTGTCATTTTCCTTGACTTCTGATAATCCGATAGTCTTCGCTGTCATTATATATATATATATATATATATATATATATATATATATATATATATATATATATATATATATATATATATATATATATATATTATATATTATATAATTACTTAAGTCTTATAAGTCTTGGTCTTGCCCGTTTCTAATATAGATTTTTCTTCAGATTTTATTACAGTTCATTATTTTTTTTTTTTTATAAACATTAGTTATAAGTTGTACACGAAAACTCTGCAGAGCTTTGTCTAACTTAATCAACTCGATCTTTACAAAACATATCATAAAACCATTTAACTCGGATGAACTTTTTAAGATAAATCGTCACCATCGGAAATGGTGCTAGTAATGTAAAACCATTCCTACTTCACACCATCTCATGTGATCTGCCACTTGACTCTTGCACTTTCTGGACTTCACCGTTGTGGATTTTGAAAACTTTTCAGACACTTTTTTCTTCTTCTCAAGGAACAACAGATTTCATATTTCGTATAATGACGACACTGAGACCTGCTTTGCAATTTACATTGCATCCGAAGCTCATTTACCTTTTATGAAAAGTAATGTATGTTTGCCTCATATTATCCCGCTCCTTACTATCTATGATATTACACAAGTGGTAAAACTGTATTTTTATAGTTCCAATTTTCTAGTATCTTTCCTTCGTCTGTTTATAGATACACAATGAGGCTATTTTCCTTATTTTGCAGCAACCTTTTCCTTATAATCTGTAATGTCTTTTTAAAAAGTGCGTCATGCACGTATGGAATTGTTGAAATTTCTGTAGGCCTTTCTGTTTCACCATTCTTTTCTTTAATTGAGGATTAAAGCTATTATTTATGTTACCCAACACTTCCCTTCGACTTATCTCAGACTTTCCCCTGTCGCTTTCATTTCTCCGTTCTTCGAAACTTTTTTGACACATCCTAATACTTTCTTTGTCATGCTAGAATTTTCCTAAGAAATCGATAACTATGGGCATGTAAACTAATGTTTGTCATTTGTTGTGACCGATCATTCCCGTAAGTCTCATTTTGCTTCCGTCTTAGTTACACTCGATGCTCTTATGACTTCTTGTCATAATTTCATATCCACCTCTTTTGCCTCTGCGTTATCATTCATTATTCAACTCCCGAACGTCTTTCTTTTTCCCACTTGGTCATTTCCCTTTTTTTTTTTTTTTTTTTTTTTTTTTTTTTTGCACCAACAGTTCTTTTTCCTCTCGCATGTTTCCACCCTTCGATCGACCCGTTATCCACTTTGTATTACATGGGCATATTCCTCCCCTTTCTTTCGGTATCTTCCATTGGTTCTTGCTTTCTTTGAATTTTTACACCTTGATATTGTTTCATCTTGTTCCCTACAAGTTCCAGAATCTTTATTCTCTTTGTGTTCATTGCTTCCTGTTTCTGTACGAGGAAGAAGCGTATGTCATTTAACGAATTTATTTGATTCAACATAAAGCTAGTAATAAATTCATTTGCCACCTTTTGAGCTATGCTAACGAAAAGTATTCGAAGACATTGGAGGCTTAAAGTGTTTGCATTTGAGGCTTGTACCAGGGAAATTAATACCATTGTAGTCCTTGCGACTTTGGCAATGAATCAATGGAAAGGTTAGAAACCTAGAAAAATTTGCCAGTCTGAAACTCCTCCAATTTGGTTTTTAATTTATTACCTCCTCATACTTCCTAATAAGCACCATATTCTTTGGAAGCTTGAATTTTAAGTCAATGGCCCCCGTCGGCCATATGAATAGGGTTCATCTTCTGAATAATAATAATAATAATAATAATAATAATAATAATAATAATAATAATAATAATAATAATAATAATAATAATAATTAATAATAATTATTATTATTATTATTTTATTATTATTATTTTAAGCATGGGGTGAATCAGCTTGAGTTTCCAAATGTCAGTAATGTATTTCTGATTTTAATATTGCACAACTCTTAGTCATTAACCAGTGAATCTTTCAGGTCATTTATATTAAACTTCGTTTGTAGTTCACTCTGCTGATGGAGGAAATAAGCATTAGGATGCCAGTCACAGATGTAATGGAATCGCAGAATTGCCCTTTAATCGATTTTCATTAAGAAAAATAGGTACTCTAGCACGTGAGGGGGACGACTTGTGGTACTGAAACCCCTTTTGCTTCGGATCCCAGGGTAAATAATGACATTTAGAGGGGGTTACATTTATTAAATGAACACACGGACGAGAGAGAGAGAGAGAGAGAGAGAGAGAGAGAGAGAGAGAGAGAGAGAGAGAGAGAGAGAGAGAGAGTCATAACTTATTCAATGACTTTGACTCATTCCTGGGCATGTTTTACTGCGGAAATTTCTGTTTTATTTCTGTACAGTTTCGTTTGAATTACTGTCAGATCTGAATGAAATATGTTTGTGCAAATGGGGTTAGTGGGCTGAATTTCCATAGAGCGTCTTTCGATGTCTGTGTGGTAATATATAAACGGTATTGCTTATCTTTTATATAAATTCGGTAACATATTTTCATCATTAAAATATAGAAGCAGTTCACTATTTATTCCATTCATTGTTTCCATTTATTGTTGTTTTCTGTTTCTGACAAGTTCTCCATTTAATTCCAATTTTATTTTCTTTAAATCCGAACCATTTCTCGTTGTTTAAGAAAATAGGATAAGATTGAGGATGATTTTTTACGTTGAAATCTTGGGTTAATCAGTCAGGGAGACCAATAAAACGAGTTTTAAGTATGCCTCAAATATTACATTTCCCCACAATTTCTCATTTGGTTACCATGCATACAGTTTTACATACATTTTATTGGAAGTTAATTTATGTAACTAGTAGTGGAGACTAACGAATAATTATAAAAACGATATATGTGTGTGAATAACACCATGTTATTCACACATTTTTTTTGCATGACATCAAATTTTCATAAATTTCAAGGCATGGGGTTTTCAGACTTTTGGAAATGTTTTAAGTTCTGAGGAAACAAATGATATTGCAGTTTTTTTTTTTTTTTTTGTCCACTTGAGTAAGTGATGTTGTCATGAGGCTAAGAATTTCTTTTGCTGTCATCAGTAGTACTGTTGGCAGTCCACAAAAAAAGTAAGAATCGACATCATTTAAAAAGACAGAGCTGTCTGCCATTGACTTGAAATTTTTGTTTACAGTAGTAGATTCAAACATATCAAGGATGAGAGCAGCGGCTCAAGTCTCTGTCTCCTAGACAATTATCCGAAGTGCCTTCACTCTCTGAGCCTCATATTCTTAAAAGGATAACATATCCGCTGATGCTGCTCAAGTCTGCATGAATTCTTTTGTTATAAGGGTTTTGGGGGAGAAACGGAGGTCTTTGTTGCGAAATTCTTTAGTGTGGCCTCAAATTCTGACAGGCGTTTTCTTTGTTTAGCACAACATGACGCTCAACAATATAAATGTTTCATGGTTGTTTGTTCACTTCTCCGAGAAAGTTTTTGGCTCGTCTTTCCAGTGACAGATTTTTAAGGTGTCATGTTTTCCTTTATTCCTTTAGAAGTGAGGTTTCTGCTGGAATTGTTTTGAAACCGTTTTGGTACGTTATTTGTCTTGCACTATGCGTGGTGCGTGGGTATACATTCTACGGTATTTTCACTCCTCATTTCGATACATCCGATTGTTTTTCGCAGCCAGATCCGGCAGGAAACAAATAGAAAGGAAAATTTGAGAAGCGATCATAGCACATGCAATGCGTTTTTGTAGAGCTCATTCTAATGCACTTGTTTCTTCATATTTTCTTACAAGAGAGAGAGAGAGAGAGAGAGAGAGAGAGAGAGAGAGAGAGAGAGAGAGAGAGAGAGAGAGAATCCGGAAAGTGGTTGTGCCTTTCATAAAGAAACGGTTTCAATATTTTTTGAGTTGGTAATGTTCCGGTGAAAAGAAAAAGCTAATCGGAAAATGGGAAAAATAAATACTGATTCGCTCCTCTTGTTTTCGAACTAATTTCTCACTGAACATTGATTACTTTTAGAGCGTTTCATAGTTATTTAGATAAAAGTTGAAGGGTTATACACATTATATTACAAAAATTTCGAAAATGTCAATGGTAAAAATGTGTTGAAAGTTACTTTTATTTTGTTGAGGTTATTACACAGAACACGCGTACATACGGTAGCAGCAAAGTGAATGTGCCTCATTGAGTGTCATAAACCATACGCTCGCTCTCTCCCTCTCTCTTTTTCACTCTCTCGCGCGCGCGCACTTTCCAGGAATTTTACATAACTCCATTGGAAGTGGAGGAGGCACCATCTGCCCTCGTAGACAAGACCCTCACAAAAAGCGTCATTCATTCAATCCCAAAGTTGTGTTCTCAGGTTTCAATAGAAAGAGCGACAGCTTCTTGTGGTGCCTCTTTTCCTTATCTAGTTCTCACACTTGCCTTTTATATTTGAATCCTTAGGGAGTCTTGCGTCGGGTGGGCTGCTTCTACTGCTGCTGAATTCCACATTCGTTTCCTAGCTTTTCCATTTAGATGGAAGGGAAGAAAAAGTCTTCCTTTACATGGATGACATACCCAGTGTTTGTTTTGACGTTCAGCCTCTCTCTCTCTCTCTCTCTCTCTCTCTCTCTCTCTCTCTCTCTCTCTCTCTGGGAGTTCTTTTTTATGAAGTGAAGAAAATTCCGAGAAAGAATGCTTAGTTTTGCTTTGCCGAAGTTTTGTATTATATATAATTCATTGTTTTTGAGAGCAGTTGTTGGTTCAAAGAACAAATGATAAAAGAAGCATTAAGTAAACAAACAATTCCGATGCAGTCAACATCATATTTTTCCAAGCATTAGAGAAAACTGACAGTTAATCTTGGGTGGGCTGTCACCTAATATCGACCTACTGCCTGTTTCTGGAATTACCTTCAAGTTTATTGACCTGCAACTCTGTGTACATACATACATACATACATACATACATTTTATACATATACTCATGTGTCTTTTTACCCATTACCTACCTGTAGAGGGAAGCAGCTGCTTCCGAAATCTAACTACCTTTACCATCATTTATGTATTTTTATGGGTAAGTATTAGTGATACACACACGCACTTGCTTTGCCGGAAGTTTTGCATTATATATATATATATATATATATATATATATATATATATATATATATATATATATATATATATACATACACACACATTATGTACATTATATATATAATGTATACATATGGGTATATATATATATATATATATATACATACATATATATATATATATATATATATATATATATATATATATATATATATATATATATATATATATATATATATATATATATATATATAATGCAAAACTTCCAGCAAAGCAAGTGTGTGTGTGTATCAATAAAACTTACCCATAAAAATACAGAAATGATGGAAAAAGTAGTTATAATTCGGAAGCTGCTGCTTCCATCTACAGGTAGGTAATGGGTAAAAAGACGCATGAGTATATGTATGTATGTATGTAGGCTATGTATGTATGTATGTATGTATGTATGTATGTATGTATGTACACAGAGTTGCAGGTCAATAAACTTGAAGGTGATTCCAGAAACAGGCAGTAGGTCGATATTAGGTGACAGCCCACCCAAGATTAACTGTCAGTTTTCTCTAATGCTTGGAAAAATATGATGGTGATTGCATCGGAACTGTTTTTTTTACTTAATGCTGCTTTTATCATTTGTTCTTTGAACCAAAAACTGCTCTTAAAAACAATGAATTATATAATTTTGGTAATCGTGTATGAATAAACTTTTATAGCTCTGTGAGAGGGATCTGTCTGTTAATCAGATATACGATTGGCCATATTAGAGACTTCGTTCTTCGTATGGTCTATATATTCTTACACATTCACAGAGTGAAGTCTTCCTACTTAAGACAACTTGAAGAGACCCAGTAGAATTTTTTCTTTCTCTGTGCGTCTTGATAGATTCAGGTATCTGACTTCCTGTTGTATCGAAAGTACCTTTAATAATAGCGTGACACATTCTCGAAAATAGCGCTCGGAAAAATCGAGACCAACAATAGTTGACCATAAATTTTTCCACCGTTCCCCTAACTGTCAATCATCATCAAACTTTAAATTCAGATCTATCATTTGCCATAATGCCAGACCTCCAGAATAATCCGGATTTGATTGTGATCGAGAGGATATTTCTTTAACGTAAATATAGTTGAATGTTTTTTTTACCCTAATAAAAACTGCCTTGTTCCTCATAGATTTATGACTGTAGTTGGTTCCATACAAAAATTAGAGCTCATAGTAACGATATCGGACAAATCGGCGATCATGGATAAAGAATTGTATTCTAAGAAAATCACAAAATCCGTTGTGATATTAACACGTTTAAGAAATAAATAAAATAAAAAGGGGGGAAAAATATAATCCGAAACTCCCAATTTATTTGGGCCTCCCAAAAACTCGCAAAGATAATATACCTTTATGTACGTGAGCATTTAATTATTAAATATACCTTTATGTACTTGAGCATTCGGTTCAAAGTGGCTAGCAGGCCTCTTTGCTACATTTTTACCAATATTTTTTTCCCTCCCACGTAAGACAATAAAAAAACTTGTGCCATAAATTACAAGCATCCACGCCTTTAACAATAAGCTACTTAGATGTCCATTCCTTGTTTGCCGAAGTACCCTTAAAGATGTTTTAAGTTTTTGTCGCAGAATCAAAAGTCTTATTCAGACCATTTCCCCGTAGCCGAGGTAAAATGATAAAATTAGGTCTGTTTGTCAAACTATGTATTTTCACCGGGAGAAATGTTCTACAAACAGAAATTGGGTTGCAGTATCAGCTCCCTTTAAGTCACTTCCAGCATTCAGAAAAACACAGCTTAGCGGTGTTCTTAACTTTCGTTCTATCCAGACACTTCATATTTATAATTAACTGACCTCTTCGCTACCGGGTCACTGCTCTTGCCACACCCTGCAGATGACCCCATAACTTGGCTATCCACCGGGTCTCTCAATACCAATTAGAAGCTAGCTCACATTTCCAGTTCATCTAATTGCATCAAGATAAAGTAAGTTCACTGCGAATCATTATATATTTATTGTATTCAGATAAATCCAACTTTGTGTAAATCAATTGTATTCATTCTGTGGTCATCGGAACATGATTAGTTATTTGGTCAGCGTGCTAGGGTGTAAATTAGTAGTTGCCAGTGAAAGTTGCAGTAGGCAACTTTTGGTCGATTGTTTTAGCGTATTCGTTAAAGAGGATGCGATGAACATGCGTTGCTGTGAGTTATCAAACCCCATTGCGTGTCTGATCTTGTGTATAATAAATCCATGGATTTTCTGCCTCTGTATTTGTATCCCCCTTTCTTCTCCATTTAAATTGTAACTTTTTTGACTTTTTTGTCAAATTATATGGGAAAGTTTAAATAGATATAACAAGATAAAACTAATGAGGTTAAATTTTGGAATTTTTTATTAGATATATGAAAAAATCATACATTTCATTTGTGAGACTCTCTACTATAAATAAATGTAGAGTATTGAAGCTGGATTTATGATACGCTCGCATCTTTTGACTGAAGTTGACTTTTTGACTGGATGCTGTTGAAAGATGTTGAAACGAAAATGCATGCATCTTATGTCAGCGCATGGTTAGGAATTCCTAAGACCTAATATTTTCTTCCATAACGTGTGATTTGATATATATATATATATATATATATATATATATATATATATATATATATATATATATATATATATATATATGTGTGTGTGTGTGTGTGTGTGTGTGTGTATATATGTATATACACACACACACACACATATATATATATATATGTATGTATGTATGTATATATATATACATACAGTATATATAAACACACACTAGCATTAGCATACATGAACAAACACAGACATAAATACATTTATATATGTGTGTGTTTGTTCATTTGTGTTGCGAGAGTGTATTTACCTCTGGGAATTTCTAAATGATATTGATACAAGATGGGCCAAATCGAAAATTGACATTTAGTAAACGTAAAAGACCTTCGAGAAAAGTGGGGTGGCTTCATGAGTGCATTATTGATGCAAGAGCTAGAGAGGAGGGATGTGTATAATTGCTTCAAAAGTTTCTCTTGTCAATATTGGTTTTTGCAAAGTGATCTGGAAAGCGGGGTTATTGGACTGTTCCGTCTTCGGATGTTCCCCGGCTGTTGAGGATTTGTATTAATATCTTTTCACATTAGTTATGGGGACATTTTTCGATAGAATTTATGCACTTGCTTGCGTTTTGGTTCGTTATAATATACAAACATGTTCAACCGTTCAAGTTGCATAGTTCTCTCTCTCTCTCTCTCTCTCTCTCTCTCTCTCTCTCTCTCTCTCTCTCTCTCTCTCTCTCTCTTTACAAGAAAAGTTTTGGGGTGTCTGTTCATCCATATGTAGAGATTTATGTACGTGAAACGAATATATTTGAATGCATTCGTTTATATGAAAAAGGTGGAAAAGGTGTATTGATTTTGTCAGGCATTTTACCCCTTTTATGACTGTTTTCAGAATTCCTTCTTCTCTTTGTTTTAGAGCCTCTTTTATGGAATTCTTCAGTGCTGTGGGATTTTAAGAATGGTCATAAGAATGAGTAATTTTCTGAGTCGAGGTAGGAAGAGAATGTGGTTAAGTTCATGAAAGACAAATTCTACTAAAATTTACCCTGCACTCATGGTTCTAGTATCCTGGCATATATTTCATGTTTATTTATTGACTGAAATTTTAATTATTGTTTTCTCATTTCTTCTCTTAGTCATGTTTATACATGTAGCTCTATTGAGGTTTCGTTTGTAGGTTAATGACATATAAATTCAAACGTATTGTAGATAATAAGATTAACTGTCATATCCACGCAATGGGTATGTTCAATATTGAAACAGTCTTCATAATCTCTTCATTTTAGTAGTCTTCTAGAAACGCATGGTACTGTTACGATTGAATCATACTGGGAAGGTGATAAAAAACTAATCTTCCCAAGTGTTCAGACTGTTACCTCAAAGAAACTAGAAGACGCTTCACTAATTGCTTATTGTTAGGGCAGTGAAAGAGAGCAGGCACTTCCGCTAACATTTGTTTTATAGTGTAATTTTTGTTTTTAATAAGGATCAAATTCCAGACATAGCTTTAATGTTAACATCAAGTTGATGTAGCCTTTTAGGTTAGTAATATCACGAAAGTGAAGCTTGGCCTAGGCAGGGCTTACGTCTGCTGACTGTTCTATTTTTGTGGTGTTCTGTTATTTTAGCATTAGAGTAAGCACAACCTTATTCCAGATATGTTATGAAACATAGTTTCTCATGGTTTCTTTTATCGAGACATCCATGTTACGTTCCTTTGCCTATAAAGAAGAAATCAAATAATCGTTATTCTAGTAACTGCAAGAAAAGTCTGAACCTCCTCACGCTAGGTGTATTATGAACACTATGTTTTCGAGATACTGTATTATATTACCCTTTCTTGAAGGACATTATTATCCGAAATAAATCAAAATTGTTTTCTTGTGGTAGCCTTATTAGAATGATTTTATCCAAGTAACTATCCCATGCCTTCGGATGGAAAGATAAGTGTCTAAGACAACCATTTATGCAGCTTGTTTATTTTCAGCGCACATGATTGGAGCAATAACGTATAGACAAATGTTATTCAACCGTTCAGACAACAGGAGCGGTGGAGCGTATAGCCCCGAAAATACCTCTTTAGAACAGCATGTTCAGCTAAACACCGTCGTCACCACAAAGTGTGAGTCCGCGTTTAAGGGGGAGGACTTTTTATTTCGGATTTAGTGCTTCCTCTGGTGAGCGCAGCCATGAAAATTATGGAAATCAAGAGGTTAAGAGGTCTTTGAGACTGCATATTAGCGAAATCTATAACGTTAATTACTATCTTTGAGTATATGTGAAAGACGAAAAGCAATTATTCAGTACGTAATGGAAACAACGGTCACTTGTAAAGAAAACACTTGAAATGATCTACATTAGTAACGCGTGAAATAAGAAGGGAAATAGATGATTCATTATTCAACAAAATAGTTTCCCTTAAGAAGAAAACGGGAGATTACATTGAGTTAGGTCTGTCCTCTGTGGCAGATATTCTGCCGGAATGTTAAAAACCGAAGCTAAATCTCTGCCGTCTATCGTCCCTTTACGTTCAAGAGCAAGATCAAGTTTGACCTTACGACCCATGAAAGGCCTCCTCGAACTGAAAACTTTCCCCTCCGGGAGAGCAATTTCTCCTGGTCTTGGCCCTAGTTTTTTTCTTTCTTTCTTTCTTTTTTGGTGCTCGGGCACAATCTCAATTTATGTACTTCACTCAACGAGAGTTTGTTGTGATGGCGGGGAAAGTTTCAGTGTCCTGAGAGATTGGCACTGGACTCGGTGCTTACACATCTGTCAGTGTGTGAAAAGATAAGAGGCAGTTAGCATAAATTATATTCCAAAAGAAGCGGAAGAAAATATATACAAAAAGATCGCTAAAAAAAGACCATGAGGGGACCATAAATGAAAAATTCGAAACCTCAAAATAAAATTCCTTTTTCTAAATGAAAATGGTTTTTTATTATTGAAATCTCCATTTGGATATGCCAGTAGGTAATTGCACATAACTGGATTAATTATCTCTGCTGGAAAGTATGTTCCGCAAAAATTCGCGATAATGATGTCATTGTGTTCATCTTTTTCCCAGGTTCCCAAAAAATTTCTCTATTTTTGAGGCATCTGGTATTTTCATTAAAATGGTTTGGTTTTATATTCATCCTTTACGCACATGCACACACACATATATGTGCATGTGAATGTATGCGTTTGTGTGCCTTCATATATTTTTTTCTGCGTGTAACAACAATAGTTTACTTATAAACTACAATTTTAGACCATCGTCCTGCCCCGTCACCACTGTCCCAAACATGTCAGCAAAATGAAGGTACATTGGTTGAGGACTCACGACGGTACGGAACGCCCCTAAGGTTGAGATTTAAATTTTATACCCCCTCGCAGTTTCCGTCGTTTTATTTACAGTGTTGTACACGCATGCATACATACGCACTCACACACACACACACACACACACACACACACATATATATATATATATATATATATATATATATATATATATATATATATATATATTTATGTATAAATATATACATACATATATTTATGTATATATATATATATATATATATGTACATATATTATATATATGAATTATATATATACACACATATATGTATATATATGTATACATATGTGTGTGTTTATGTGTATGTATGTACATGGCTTTGCTCGGGGGAATAAAACCATCATAACACAAAGATATACGCTGATGATACCTAGGTAATACAACGGGTACGGAGGAAGGAATTAGAGTTATTGTCACTATTGTCGCTCGTTAGGTCGCTTGGGTATCGCTAAGAATGAATGGCGTCGTAATGTCACTGTATACGAAACAGATTTCGTTCGACATCACATTATGCGGTGACATCTGAAAGGGGTAATAATACCACGGTCCGCTTGGTCGCTCTCATACATTACGTGTATGACTTTAACAGCCTACGTTGATAGGTATGTACGGGACATATCTTTTGCGTAATGAATTGGAATCATTGTGCGGTTATTGGTATGGGGTAAGTTACCTTGTTCCATAAGAATGGCTGCCCAAAAGCAAACTGCTGTATTGTTCAACAATATGATATGTATAAATAAGAATACTTGGAGTAATTTTTCATGTTTTTTCTACTTAATTTAAATATAGTTACAACTAGTGGAAGAAGATATATATATATATATATATATATATATATATATATATATATATATATATATATATATATATATATATATATATATATATTATATATATATATGAGTCGAATGATATATATATATTAATATATATATATCATGAGTCAATGACGACCATTAACTTTCGTCGGTCATCTGGGCGATACTCGATTTACAAGGAAACTACTGTACAGCATATATGATGAAAAATGACGAAAACACGAGAATAACAAGCAAAAAATGCGCCGAAGTTTCTTCAGCGCATTCGAGTTTTCTGTACAGTGTATAATGCTGTATGAACCGCGACCCATGAAACTTTCAGCCACGGCACAGTTGTGGGCTGTCCTATAGCGTTGCCAGACGCACGATCATGGCTAACTTTAACCTTAAATGAAATAAAAACTACTGAGGCTAGATGGCTGCAATTTGGTAAGTTTGATGGTTGGAGGGTGGATGAACAGCATACCAATTTGCAGCCCGCTAGCCCCCTTAGTTTTTAAGATCTGATGGCGGACAGAAAAAGTGCGGGCGGACAGACAAAGCCATCTCAATGGTTTTCTATAACTGTAAGTGAAAATTAACCCTTAAATTTCACAAAGAAGAATTGTAGATAAACAGTTTCCCCCCAGAGTTAGATTCTTCTTCATGGTGCTTCACAGTACTTGATCTTCTGACACCTGAGAGAATCTCAGTGGCCTTTAGCCATTTTGCACCCAATGCAGAGTTTGTCGAGAGATTTTCCTCCGATTTAAATTTTGTAAACTATGATCATCCCAGATTCCGTGGATCCCTCAAGGGTGGCAGGGATTCTTATCACAATGCCATCAACCAGTTTGGGACAGCTGAAGACTCGGCATACTCTATCATGGGTGCCTTTCAACTGTGTTTTTTTTTTTTTTTTTGTCTGCTATAGAGTGGCTTGCCAAATCCTTCCATGGTATCGATGCCTTTCCACTTTTCATTATGAAGAATTGTAGTTAGCTGAGGACAGAAATTTCTCTACTTTGTCCTGAGAAGAGTTTTCTAAAAATTAAGATCCCCGGAGGGGGTTAGTGCCGTCAGTTTACCTCATGCAGTGCACAGTAGTCATTACTTAGAGTTCTTTGCAGCGTGCCTTCGGCATCTAGCTGCAACCCCTTTCGTTCCTTTTACTGTACCTTCTTTCATATTCTCTTTCTTCCATCTTACTTTCCACCCTCTCCTAACAACTGATTCTTAGTGCAACTGCGAGGTTTTCCTCCTGTTACACCTTTTAAATTTCTACAGTCAATTTCCGTTTCAGAGCTGAATGAACTTATTGATCCCAGTGCTTGGCCCTTGGTCTAAATACTATATTCAGTTCAATTCAATAAAAGTTAAGATTGAGAGTTGCATTGATTTTTTCACCATGTAAGCTATGTTTAAAATACCTGTATATCAAAAAGTAAGGAATATAGTGATGTATTTCGTTGATTGGTCATTTATGGGATCATTGTAAACCTGTATATTAAAAGAACACAAAAATAAAACCGACAGTCTAATAACTAGTTGAAGTCCCCCACCCTTCAAAAAAAATTTCTTGAGTTTGCGTATAAAAATATTCGTTAGAGAGAGATATATAAAAACATTTTTATACCATTCAAAACTACGATGAATTGCCTTTTCAGCTTTTATACTTTTCTTTGTCCACTAAAGCATATTACCTTCACTTTTCAGTCTGGAGGTCCGTAATGTGAAAATTTATTATGAATTAGCTTCAATAATTGTAATGACAATGATTCTCTTTTTTCTTTATTATACGGTAATAGTTGTTTTCATTGGTTATACCATACAGGTATTTATTTTCAATTTTTTTTCATGGTACCAAAACAAAAGTTTCTCTTGACATTTTCCATTATTAATACTCTACACTTTTCAGTATCCAGGGAGCTCTGAGCTTAAATAAATATTGTATGTGATGCACATAATGGATTTGACGCAGTATGTTGCACGACCAAAATGATTTCAAATGTGCGAACAGTATATGTATATATGTTACAGTAAGGCTGTGAAATCAGGGATTTCGTGAAATCCCTGAAATCTTCAGGGAATTAGTGAAATCACCAATTCACTTAGGGACATTTGACCACCGAGGGGCTAGTGCTAAACACGGCGAAACAGTGATTCATGTAAACTGTTTTGCCGTGTTTAGTACTAGCCGCTCGGGGATCAAATGTGATCAAATGCATTTACGGACATTTGATCCCCGAGGGGCTAGTACTAAACACGGCGAAACACATTTTATCCCTGAGGGACTAGTGCTAAATACGGCGAAAGAGTGTAGATGAATAACTGTTTCTCCGTGTTTATTATTAGGCCCTCGGGGGTCAGATGTCCCTAAGTAAATTGGTGATTTCACGAATTCTCTGAAAATTTCAGGTATTCCGTGAAATCCCTGTTTTCACAATCTTACTGTAACATACATAAATAATGTGCGTGTGTGTGTGTATATATATATATATATATATATATATATATATATATATATATATATATATATATATATATATATATATATATATATATATATATATATATATATATATATATATATATATATATATATATATATATATATATATATATGTACTTGTATGTATGTATTGCAGCAAATGGATCCTCTCTCCAAGCCACCTGTGTCCGTTTTTACATCTGTAACGTAGCTGAGAAAGAAATAAAATTAATTTCAATTGTTTTAATTACTAGAACTGTGGGTTTCCACTCGGCCCGTCATAACTCTCTCCTTCATTCCCCAAAATGGTTAAGCCTAGCCTTTCTCTCTGTCCAAATGACTGCCTGAGGCCTTGATTTCCAGGGAACCATCGTACCTTCTTAGCGTCAAGCAAGGCAAGGGAGGAGCCAAAAAAGAGAGAGTTGGTGCCCCGCCTCATTCTGAACCCGCCATGAGGGTTAACTGATGCCATGTGGCCTATATAGAAAACGTGACAAAGATTGACCTTCGCGCCACCTATGTTGGACATGATGCGTAATCCTCGAAGGTTATTTATAGACGGTGCAACGGAAATCAAGAGAGAGAATCACTCAGAACGCCACCAAGGACAGATGTCCTTAACCTTGCCTCTCCTTTGAACCTTCTACGTGTTCACACCGAGGCTCAAACCAGTATACTTTGTAGTGGCATTTTAATTCCCTCCTCCATCGCCTGCGCCCTGATTGAACGAGGACACCGTCATCTTGACAAAGGTAATGTACCAGAATAAGGTTTCTTAGTCAGTCATGATTCCTGTTATTTCTCTGTCTAATTTTTCTCTTATTTTCCATTGTGCGATCACCTTCAGTAATTTATGTTGGAGTATTCAGTGTTAACGTAATTATGCATTTAGTGTTGAACTGAGTTATTTGGCACCATCTGTGCTTTTCCCTCAGTTCCTTGTGAGCTTCTTATTATTCGTGCAAGTACCCGTCTTGCATATTTTGCAGATAGGCCTCGACTGTGGAATCCCTTGGCTCTATCCATGTGCAGTCCCCCTTCTACCCACCACTGCAATGTTTCCTGTTATGAAGACATTGTTGCTGTAGAATATTTTTATCTGTGCAGGATTCACATTTAGCAGGTCCTTATTATTACCTGCCTAGTAATTCATCATTCTTCTGATCTGTGTTTGTTATGTAAATATAATTAGATAAGAGAACCCTTGAGTTTTACGTAATTTTCCTTCACACGAAGAAGACTCTAAGCCACAGACTTTCCCTTGTTTGTCTACGAATTGTCCTAATATTGAGTCAGATGAGTAATAAATACTGTATAAGGAACTCCCTGCATTCATCAGTTGCCAGCCAGAATCAAGTAAGTATCCCTCGGACATTCATAGCAATACATATATACAGTATATATATATATATATATATATATATATATATATATATATATATATATATATATATATATATATATATATATATATATATATATATATATATATATATATATATACATACAGTACATACATATACGATCAAGAGTTCATGGAAAGGCGTTCTAATTGCATACATTTTATTCAAGAGCCGACGTTTCACATCGCTTGATTCATTTTCAAGGCTGAAAAAGCGGTTAAAAACAATAAAAACTTCTGTATATACGTAATGTGAAAGGTATATACAAAATGTATTTCTCACCTTATTTATATTTTAGGCAGAACAGAGAGCAAAAAAAGAACAAAAAGGGGAGGAAAAATAACAGCAAAGTGGCACAGAACACCTACCCATATTAGTATTTTAGTGAAAGCTAGACTGACGTATAGGACAACATAAATTAAAAAGACACACGGGAGTAAAAAAAAAAAAAAAAAGCAATAAACAGCTGTGCTGACGATGATTGGTTGTTGAGTGTTGGAATGGTCAGTGTGATCATTATGGATTCCAAAGTGGTTAGTTCCTCCTCACTTCGCACCTTTCCTACAATTTTAAAGTCGTTGGCGTCTATATGAGTTTTACAAATTTTAGCATGATTCCTTATGTTAGATTGATCCGGGCTCGATAATTTAGTTCCAGTTCTGTAGCTAACGCCCTGATGAGAGCAAATTCGAACTTTCAGTAGTCTCCTGGTGCATCCAATATGTGCCCAGACTACACAT
>NC_089761.1:52471772-52536772 GCF_040412425.1 Macrobrachium rosenbergii | reverse complement strand
AATACTTTTGTAATGTTTATTAGCCTCTTGTAGCAGCTGTCATCACTAAATTTTCGCGCTTCTTTTTGTGATGACACTTAAACTAGTTGACGCTGGTTTTAGGCTGAAGAACAACTCGGAAAGGGGTGAATAGTCTGGCGCAAATTCTATGTGTGAGAGAGAGAGAGAGAGAGAGAGAGAGAGAGAGAGAGAGAGGAGAGAGAGAGACTGGGGCAAAGGAAGAAAAAGCAAGAGTGGATTAACATTTGGCGGTAGGGGAAGGAGAAACCCCATAATGTTATGTTTGGTTAAGGACGGAAACAAAACAAAACAATGCATTAAATCCACTGGTGCGTATCTCGCAAATATTATCGCGTTACTTTTGAGGACGGTCGACACCAGAAGGTCGGGGAAATTTGGAACTGGCGTTAAACAGTGCCATTTTGCGGAGAGAAACAACCCAAGCTGTCACAGCTTATATGCACAAAAGTCAACCCAGTAAATGGCGAATCGGCTTAACTTTGACTTGGCTTCTGTGTAAACCTCCAGAGTTTTCGCCTGTCTTCTTCCGTTCTCCCTTTTCTTTCTTTCGTTACGCTCTCCTGGTTTATTTTTGCAGTGGTGGTGATTGACTGGCCTGTGAGAAGGTACTCTCAAACAACTGAGGTCACAGATGCTCAGTTCTCTTGATTTTTGTGTATTAATAAATTTCTCTTTCATGGTGCTTCTTATATTTTTAAGTAAAAAAATATCTTCAGCTTTGCCTTCCCTTCTGTCCATTCAAGGGAGTGTTGTCCGATATGTATTTTCGCGTGTCCATTCGGACATGAGATAATTACACGCGCTTACAGAATCAAACACTTGGAAATCTGAGGGGTTGAGGTGGGGATATTGCACTAGTTCTTCATTTCTTGAAGAGCAAGTAAAACAATGAATTTAGTTTTGTGACTCATGTTTCTTGGTTCGCTTGTCATACTTAGAGAAGAAAAATATCCTGTTTCCATGTACACTTCTCGTGTTGAGAATCAAGTCGCATATTCTCTCTCTCTCTCTCTCTCTCTCTCTCTCTCTCTCTCTCTCTCTCTCTCACACACACACACACACACACACAAATTACAGATATTGTTTTACCACTTCTGGATCCCTGAAGAATCATTTCTATCCATTTTATTTAAGGACTTTTCTAGAAACAGATTTAGGTAGAAATATATATGTATATTTTCATTATTAGAAATAAACTGTAAGATCTCTCTCTCTCTCTCTCTCTCTCTCTCTCTCTCTCTCTCTCTCGCCCGCGCGCGCGCGCGCGCAGACATAATCTTGTGCTCGCGCAGTGCGTGAGGGAGAGTTGGGTAAACGTGATTATTCAGAAAATGACTGATAGAAAACGTACCCTTCCCTGCGCTACAGATTAAGTGTGATCTCATAGTTTGACGTCATCGTGACGTCACAGTTGTGATTTGGAGAGAGAAGTGTCGCAGTCCAATAGCACGCCAGAGACAGTGATGGCAAAATATTACTGGCCCAGTGACCCATATTGTCCGTAAATGGGCGGTTTTGCATGTCTGTTTACTTTGACGTTTGTTCTTAAACACACACACACACACACACATACACACACATATAGATAGATAGATAGAAAGATAGATAGTATATATATGTATATATATACATATATACTATCTATCTATCTATCTATCTATCTATCTATCTATCTATCTATATATATATATATATATATATATATATATATATATATATATATATATATATATATATATATACAGACAGATATTTGTGGGTATGTGTTTGTGTGTGCCCCTCGCGTTTGGGAAGGGACGCTCAAGAGTTGAAAAATGAAATGACAATCAATATTATATTCGTACTTTTAATTGCCGAATCGTGGAAGAATTCCGCAGTACAGAAAACTTCCACAACATTAGCCCGTTGATACTCTTAGACAGATGGCTCATCAGGAGCATGCTGAAATGCTAAAACATGGTCCTATTCACCTCTACGTCGCGTCGCTCCTATCCTCTTGCCTCTTGGTTATTAAGGCCCTTCCATTTTAGTACCTCGCACTCCTTTCTTTCAGCTCTCTCCAAGTTTTCCACTTGTTCTTCTTCCCAACACCTGTGAAACATACGCTCTTTTCACCATCCTATCTACTTCCATTCTTGTTGCATGACCAAATCGTGTCAAGTCACCTTTACCGTCTTTTCCCATTCTGTGTCTTGTACGCACCTTCGCATTTCTCACTTTTGAAATTCTTATACCACACACACACACACACACACACACACACACACACACACACACACACACACACACACATACAGTGGATCTTTTAAGGTCTGCATGTCGTAGTTATTCCATAGTAAATATCACGTTTGGCATTGATTTGACACTGGTGATTATTAGGAGTAGATTGACTCTTTCAATGACGAATGGATAGAGGGTTTGGTTATTTTGAATACTGTGTTTGGCAGGTAGGTGATCTGGATGATATTTAAATGTTTTTACAACCAAAGAAAGGACCTCTGGAACTTAGAAAATGCGGGTGTCTTTCCCTTATGTTATAATTACTTTAACTGCATGTTGCACTAACATGCACTTGTAATAGACTGTAGTAGTTCCTCGTTGGGAGATTGGGTTCCGTTCTCAGCTAGCACTCTGCTGGCCGCGAGTTCGAATCCCCGACCGACCAATGAAGAATAAGAGGAATTTATTTCTGGTGATAGAAATTCATTTCTCGCTATAATGTGGTTCGGATTCCACAATAAGCTATAGGTCCCGTTGCTAGGTAACCAATTGGTTCTTAGCCACGTAAAATAAATCTAATCCTTTGGGCCAGCCCTAGGAGAGCTGTTAATCAGCTCAGCGGTCTGGTTAAACTAAGGTATACTTAACTTAATAGACTGTAGTTTTCCTTTTATCTTACGTTTTCACATTTAAAAGATTGCTTTCATAGACCAAACGCACTTCCAGATGCACTTAAAGTGCTGTCAGATCTGTGATGCAAGCATGTATTACAGAGATTTTCCCTTGAGGATAGTGTTGGTGCAGCATCGTGATTTTTTTCTACGCTTGGGACAAAAAGAACGGTTGAACTGTATCATGTTAACTGTGCCTAAAGGAGCAAAGGAGAAAAGAAGTGAGATTAATCTTCAGTTAAGCGACATACCGCCTCAAATGTGAGGAGGTTAAAAGAATCGAGAGAAATGGTTACTTAGACATTTTCGATTTTGAAATAGACCATAAATAGTGCACACTTCATGAACGGTTTCTAACTTTATCCACTGAAGTAATTAGAACAATACTAATTCTTCGTATCCTAAATGGACCCAAGTTTTCTCTAATTGTATGAACATGATATGGTACATATTTAAAAAATCGCGTTTTATTTTGAAGCTGATATATTTGAGATTTGACCTTTCATAGCGAGGAACAACAAAATAATTAGGAATGCCAAAACCATGTCAGTTTTTGATGTGGTAACGAGTCCGAATTCCGATTTCTTTGTAGCTATATAAATACATGTCGACACAGATGCGCCGGGTTCTTAATTTATTAGGTGTGTATTTTACAGTGCGGTAGCTAAAAGATACACGTACACACACACATATATAGTCGGTAGATAGTTGTATATATATATATATATATATATATATATATATATATATATATATATATATATATATATATATATGCACTGTATATAGTTAGAGAGAGAGAGAGAGAGGGGAATTAGTGTAAAAGATTTTGATTCGCCAGGTCCGTGATATGACAACAGTATCACCTGCGGTCAGTAGAAAAGCATGGGGCTAGCAACCTCATCCATAGAACTGTTAAGAACCGGAAAGCTGCGCTCCTCTGGTATTATCTCTTCAACAGAAAAAAACGCAATTTAAAAAGAAGTCATATGTGTAGTAAAACTCCCTACTTGCCAAATTTTCTCTAAATTTTACAGGGTATTCAGCTTTTTTATGCTCATTTTTTACTATTTCTATTTCCATCATTATTTATTCTCTTTCATTTAGCTTTCTTGTTGCCGGCTGTGTTTGGGTGTGACGAGTAAAACATTCACTTCCCTACTAGACAAAGAAATGTCGAGGGATGGGGCGGTGATCCAACGTTAAGCCTAAATTAAATCTCTTGTCACGATGGCCGGACGACGTCTTAGCTAGGTTTTAACGCCTTGGGCCTCTTTCCATACTGTCCAGAACTGCGAGCAGTCTCGGATCCCCAGGGACGGTGACTGCTTTGGACTTTACATCTTATTATTATTATTATTATTATTATTATTATTATTATTATTATTATTATTATTCAGAACATGAACCCTCTTCATATGGCACCAGCCCACAGGGTCCATTGACTAGAAATGCAAGCTTCCAAAGAATATGGTGTTCATTCGAAAGAAGTAACAGAGTAATCGGACATACAGAAAGAAGAGATCACTTATTAGAAAAACAGTCAAGTTAACAAATAAATAAAGGAACAAATAAAATAGTAAGTAAACTATTAAATTATTCTTTGCCTTGGAGATGTGTGTCTCACTGAAGTGGAGAGTTTAACCTTCCCCATCATCTTTTTTTTTCCTGGTCTTTGAGCAATGCTTACTTCTCTCTTATCCTCATGACATTTGCCATCCTTTGACGATTAAACATTGACGCAACATTTCTAGACATTCAATTGAAGGTGTAACATAAAGCTGCTTTTCTGGCAGTCCCGTCATCCCCATCCTCCAGTTATTAATTTGTAAGCGTATCAAATTTTGCTTCAAGAATTCCAAAATTATTAGCATGTAAGACGTCAAATGTTTTCAAACTTATAATCACTTGATATGTGTGTTCATTGTATTTTATACGATATTTCTGGTACGAAGAGCCTGTAGATAAGTAATCAGGAATATAAACCTGTGTCGCTGTCTGTTAATAGCTAAGTCAGGTGACCTTTGGCAGTCTGAGAAACGAAGTTGTAAATACATGAAGAATCAGATGAAGCATGGGCTTTGGGTTTCCCCACACTCACTAATAAATTGTTTATTTTTGTAAATAAGGATATCTTTCTCTGCTCTTTTTTTTTTGTTTATTTTGATATTCTTGAAGATTACTGCAAACTTTAAATATTTTTAAAAGGTAAAGATGACTTCAAGAAAAGTAAAATTATCTTGAGTAAATTTCCATATATAGATTGTAAGATAATTTTACTATATATGTTCGCATTAGGTCAGCATAATGTCAGCAGCAGTATGAATGTGGCGCTGAGATTTTTTTTTTTTTACTCTTGATCCTCTCTGTGTTAGGAGAAAATTTTAGTGATATAAATATATATATATATATATATATATATATATATATATATATATATATATATATATATATATATATATATATATATGTGTGTGTGTGTGTGTATACATATACACACACATATATATATACACCCACACATGATATTGCCTTGTAATGTGTATATCATTCTATAATTTTGATATATTTACTATTCTGGTTATAATGTATTATGTCTAATAATAATAATTGTTGAAGTATCATATCTAGTGTATTGTCAGATCTCAAAAGAGTTAGTGATTTGGGTAACTTAACAGCATAATTTAAAATTGGTAATACGTTTTAACAGTTATGTTGTTTGTAATCGCACATATTGTCCTCTACCAACAAGTGTTCTATATTCGTGATTTCGTATGTTGTGTTTTGGTTCAGTTATTGTCACAAGAGATAAAAGAGTTAACAAGTGCGGGAATGGCAGTCGAGTCTGTAAAAGCTTTGTCCCTTACGAGATAAGATGAATGATTTTGCACTGTTTCATGTACTGTTCTGGAAACCAACTTTGGTTCTTGGTCTTTGTTTTGAAAGCATGTCGCAAGTGGCTGGCCAGTTGCCGTCTGTTTTGATCGTGTTGAGGTTTCATTAAAAGCCTCATCCCATATGATTTTTTGTTCGAGTCACATAGGCCTTTTTGAGAGTAAATGCATGTAGCTCGATCGATTAAGTGATGTTTTGTAGGATTGCGTTGATCTGATCACGTATTGTTCTGATGTCGTCTGATTATTTCGTTTCGCACTGGAATCCTAAAGTTTGCTCATTCTGGTTTCAGAGACCGTTAGTGTTGGTTCTCTCTCTCTCTCTCTCTCTCTCTCTCTCTCTCTCTCTCTCTCTCTCTCTCTCTCTCTCTCTCTCTCTTCAAAAGAGAGAAGTTATTAACGTAGAATATTTGTGTGGTCATTGGTATTAAACTTAGCTTTTGAGATGTGAACATGAACATAGGAAAAGTGTATTTGGTAATGGCGCTTGACAAAAAAGTGTGTTTTGTGGATTTTGCAAAAGTTTTCACAAACTTGTGTAAGGTAAAGCGAAATTTACTTATTATTACCATGGTATTGAGAGAATTTTGTCTTAGTGAAATTATTGTTGGTAAATCTTTTGTGTATTTTTGTGTGTTCTTATGTTTGCAATCTCTTGATTTTTCACATTTTATATTTTGCTGATTTAACATTTATTTCTTGATAATTTAATATTGCATACTTGATTTGATTTTCGTTTGCTAAGGTTTTCTTTTCAAATCTTGAGTAATTCTTGATAGTTGAAATTTTGCTTGATTAATTTAATTTCTTGATAAATTAAAGTTTTTGTGATTTAGTCTTGTTTAATAATTTAATTCAAGAATCAATTAAATTTTTGTGTTGTTTACAAGTAATAGTAAATTTTTTCAGATTGTGAATTCTAATTATAAATTTTGAATTTAAAAATAAATTTTTGTATTTCATGTTTAAAAAAAAAAGTGTTTCATTTGTTGATGACCAATGAATAGGATTAATTGTGTGCATAAGGCAAAGTGATAAACATGTTTTGTTCCTTTAGTTTTGCTGAAGTGAATTAAGACCAGGGAAACAGTTAAAGTTGTTTGATGGAGTGATGCCCTTTTACTCTAGTATATTTCTTGTTTAATTGTTGATACCTCACACTTGTTTCGATAAACTTTGTTTTTTCACGTGATTGGCAAGCTTTTTAAGGGATCACTGTTACCTTTAGAGTACTCAGTCGTAATTTTTATTGTTATGAGAGTTCAGGTATCTGGCTGAAGTGAGGTAAATTTCTGAATTCTGTGATTAGTTGTTTAATAACCAGGTACTCGGACACACACACACAAATATATATATATATATATATATATATATATATATATATATATATATATATATATATATATATATATATATATATATTTGGAAAAAATGAGTCTTGAATGAAGCGTGGACTGATAGTTTGTACTAGCAAGCGATCCATTACTGGTTAGGGGTAGTAATGCAGAAACTAGTGAGAAATTTTAAGTGTTTGCAGGAGAAAGTAGACAGCAGATGTGACAAGAATAGGTTGTGAGCGTAAATGGAAACTAGAACGATGCAGAAAAGAATGTTATTATGGATGGTGAAAGAAACTCCCTGGTAAGCCATTGATTCGTATAGGTATTTTGGGAGTATATATGACTGATGTTCTTAGTTTAAGTGAAAAGGTGAGCTCCACAATAGGTGAAAGTAGCAGGGTACATGCAGAAGACTGAAGAAACTTGGAGAGTGTGAAATCCAGTGTTGGAAAACGTGAAAAGATTTCTGAGTAAACTCAACTTTAAGGACGTGAAATGCGTATGTTAAATGCTAATAACAAACGTAAAAGAGGTGAAAAGAATGAGTTTAGTCGTTAATGTGTAGCGCAAGAATTGAAAAGGTGAGAAATATGGAGAAATGCGTAAACAGTAATAAAAGGATGGTTTGATCATGTGGAAACAATGAAGAACGAGAGGGCGGTGAAAAAATGTTTTTTATTCACAAGTTCTGAAGAGAAGAGGAGGTAAAGACCCAGAAATTGACAGAAAGATGGAGTGAATAAGGTATTAGAAAGTTTTATAAGGATTTCAAATGACCATAAAAACGCAGTGAGACGAAAAGGTCCCCAGAAAAATTCTCCCCCTTATGTTTTTCAAGTGCTTACACTTTCAAGAATCTCGACTCATTTCCGCCCTTTCGTCTCATAGTTCTCAGCCCAAACATACATACATATACATACATACATACATACATACATACATACATACATACATACATACATGTATATATATATATATGTTTGTGTGTAATTAAATATATTTATTTATTTATTATACATACATTTACATACTTGAAACGTGCATGCATGTGTGTATGTACAGTATACGCAGTCTTGGAGATGCATATATTCGTGTGATTTACTCCTCTTTTGAATGTGTACCCTATGTCTGTATGTCTTCCACATCCTAATATGGAATGTACCTATGCACCCCGCGAGCCCATCAGTTTGTAAGGCAATAACCTCTCAGATGTTAACTTCTTCGTTGGGCAGGCACGAACTCAAAAAAGTCGACCTAAAGACATTGGAATTTATCGCTCAGAAAGAAGAAAAGCTCGATAAATTATGATAACGAGTCTGAGTTCTTGGAAAACACCTGACTTATGAAACCTCGCTCAACTTTGTGAGATTCTTGTGAATCTAGGTATGCATTATTAATGATTTTCTCTTTTTATGGATCCTTCGTTTATTTTTTAGACACGTTATTGCTCGCACAGAATGAGGTTTAGTATTAGTTCCCTCTGATCTTACATTAAAAGAAAATGAATGAGTGACTGCAACAGAAGGAGGTGGTAAAGTTCAAGAGTGATGGCCAGTTTTAACGCATCATAACCCGAAGAGGAAAGTTTGGAGGGAGTATATGCGGCTCTTTTTTCTTTCCTTTATTTTCCCAAATGATTTTTAGTTAGTTAAATTATACTATTTTAAATATCCAGGTGCCTAGTGTAATATTTTTAAATGTACATAATTTTCTATAAGAATAAGACAATTCAACGCTTTATGTCTTCCAGTTCTTTACTTCGTTATAATTGTGCTTCTTTCCCCATTAAGTTAAATTCAAGTTCATATTACAGTAGAGGTTGCCTAGTTACAGGGGAAGCTAATTTTACTACTGCAATGGTAAATGGTTACTGTCCGAATGGTGATAATAGTGGTAATCACTGTTCCCTCTTTTTAATTTTAAGGATGGTCAGATGATTACGATACGAGATATAAAACAAATATTATATTTCTGTAAAGTGTTTTCGTGGAGAGATCGAGATATGAAATGGAAGGACACAGCCGAAGCACTGCGACCCTGAGGGTCATACACGCTGTATAGCACAAAATGGTGAGACAATGGCAGACACTTTGGAAACAAACTTACGGATTTCTTCAGTCATTCATTCATAATAATGAAAGGCTCCTTTCGTTAGTCATTTATACATTTATGTTTGAGGAAGTAAACATTGTGAAAATGAACGTTTATTATTAAAAAAAATAAGTAATATAGAAAAAACTATCTAAAATTCTGGGCCGGGTTCCTAGTGTAAAGATTAAATTAGCTTATAGATTAGTTCTTCGATAACAAGTCACTTCAGCTCAATTTATAAGGTGAGGAATTAACAATCGTTTTTAAAGAGTTTTTTTTCACGAACTACTTATTGAGCGGCTCATTGAATGCTTTGTTGTGACATTTGTTTTCCAGGTAAATACTCTTTCTGACTCCAGCCCTCTGTACAAAGAGAATAAAATAATAATTTGTAAATATATTTTATCAGAATGACCACTTTTAATACACTGAGTTGTAAAATAATGTTATTTTTCTATAGCTTAAGAGATTTTCCATAGCTTTGTGACTGCAAAATGTTATTAGGATGGAGACATAGGCAAATATATTACAGTATATGTGATTTTATTTGCTGTTCAGTTTAGATCGATTTTAACCACATTTCGTTGAAATATTGATTGCCCTTGTCATTACTGTAATAGAAGCAAGAAGTTTCCTTCGTAAAGGATAATCCTAAAGGAAATAACCATTAAGAATAATTGTGAAATTTTTACCTGTGTCGTTGTGTGGGTGTCGATCGCAAGAATGTTGATTATTTCATGGCCTGAAAGACTTCACCGCTTGCTAAAAAACTTTATAACCATATACTGAAATTTAAATTACCGCGTCCGCCACGAAACGTGTCTCTTCATCCCAGCTTGTGTCATCCATGTCAAATAAATAGAAACGGCATTACTTCTAACTAGCTTTGAAAAGTCTTTGTAAATTGTGCATTGTCAAAAACGTCTACTCCCAGCCAACGTCTACAACCTTCCTTTCTCAGTCTTTCTACTGCTGCTCTTTGAAGGTGGATCTCTTGAAACTTGTTAAAATTCATAGCATTCCTGTCCGCCCCACCCTTCAGAAGAGCCTTACTTTATGGGTACACCACTTCATATCAATAACCTAATGATGCTTCTACTCTGATGAAACTTTAAGTCCCAACGAGCAGAGTTTTTGTTCTGATTCAAGGGAGGATAGTTTGATTTTATTCATTGATTAAAAGCAGAGCCTATGACTTTTTTTTTTTTTTGTCCTACTCATGACCTCTGTACTAAAGGACTTAACTCTAGCTGTGTTGGAATTAGGGGATGTTTGAGAAAGAAAAACAGATATACGACCAACTTCGTATCACGGTGTATTCTTTTACCTCGAAAATTTCAAATTCCAGTAATGTTTGTGAACCTGGGAGGTATTGGCCTTACCCATGGCATTCAAGAGTGGTGGTTACTGCTTTTTGCAGGAGCACTGAAGTGGAAGTGCAATATTCCTCTTGATTTATGCCGCGGATTTTATGTCCTTTTTGAAAATCGGTGTTTTTATCAGAGCCGGGCTTGGGTTTAGTAACCAGCTGTGTTTTCTTCTTCCTGATTTCTCTCCTTAATATTCTCAGATTCATGCAACATTTTTTTCTGTAAGTGGGCAAGTATGTGCTTTAAGTGCTCCCTTGTCATTTTTTCCTTTTTTTTTTCTTTGGGGGAGGGGTGTTCAATGCGTTTGTCAATCCATTCGTAGGGGGGCGTTGGAGACTGGGTGATCGGCAACCCATTTTGTTTAATTATGCGCCTAGTGTGCGCTTTCATTATGTCCAGAATTATGTGATACAGGATATATCATTCTTGTTGTCTCTTATCATCACTCCCCTTTAAATCGTACCACTCATCGGGCCTCTTTCTCTCTCTCTCTCTCTCTCTCTCTCTCTCTCTCTCTCTCTCTCTCTCTCTCTCTCTCTCTCTCTCTCTCTCTCGTCATGTTTATGCAAGCTTACTGATCTTTGTATATGTTTATGAATATAAACATATTTTATCAAATTTGTATTTGTTTTAAATATTGATTAACTGTCCATATTTATTCATGTACTCATTGCTATATATGAATACTGTTCATGAATGCATTTTTATGTAATGTTGACTGACAGATATTTCTGTTTCATGCATTAGCTCTGTGCAAATAAATAGACAGGTAAGCAATTTATGACTATAAATATGCATACCATTACGTGTGAATATATTTATTTAGGCAAAAGGTCTGAAATGTGTATTGATGAAAACCGGATATTTTTTAAGGCCCTCTTAAAATGTAGTTGCGCTGCCGCTCCCAAACATACGGCGACGACTACACTCTCAGCTCTCACATGAGATATTTAAGACGAAGAGTGACCGAACAAAATGTACGCACGTCAGGCTCAAGAAAATTACGTCGAGTACTGGTGGTCCTCTTACCTGCCTCTTTTCACTAATTATTCCCCGTGAATTATATAGCAGAAAGTGTCTGGATTTCTAATGAAAATTTAACAGTCTCGCACTCACTCCAGGACTGCCACGCCGTCTACTGAATGTGCAGCTGAAAATGTTAATCAGGATGAAGTCACATGCTTACCCACGCATATATACCATTTTATCCTCTCTGTCTATCTCTTCTCTCTATCTTTCTATCTAGCTATCTGTCTATCTATATATCTATTTATCTATCATGTATATATATATATATATATATATATATATATATATATTTATATATATATACATATATATATATATATATATATATATATATATATATATATATATATATATATATATTTATTTATTTATTTATTTATTCACGTGTATGGGTGTTGATTCGGATAAGTCAGTATATATGTAAATATTAAAAAAAAGGGTGAAAGAAAATATGCTTAGTTTAATTGTTTTACAAACGATAAATCTTATGTATCGAATGCACACACACACATGATATATATGCACAAAGATTTTTCACCGCTTTAAGGTAGCAGGGTAAATGTCGACTGAAAGTAAGGGGAAAGTTATTGAGAAAGTGGAACATTGGGGTGATGTTTTATTACCTGTAACTCAATACTTGATTTTAAGGGTAATTCTTGAATTATGTATTTGCGTTAATGAAGGGAATAAAGGTGACCCATTTGGCTAAGAAATCGGTTGTGTGTTATATCTAAAGGGGGATAATTTTTTGAGGATAAATAGTGTTTTTCAAAGAATTACTTTTCATGGTTAGCTCGGTGCTGTTACTTAATACAGTTTTAAATCACTTCATTGTTGAAGCGTATCTATGACTGATGAGACATACAACGTTCCCAAGTTAAAGTTAATATTACTAAAAAATAATATGTCTTCAAGTGCACAACTGGAAAATGTTGTGTGGAAATCAGTTGAACGGTTTTTGTTAGCAGCCTTTTTTTTTTTAATACTGTTAATAGTCTTCTCTGAACTCTGCTGTCACAAAAACAACAGATCAGAGGATTACAGTAAACCTTGAATGAATTTTGACGATATTATAAAATGTACCCTAGTAAGCTTTTGAGCAGGTGAAAGGACAGTACACTGTTTTCCACTACATCCCTCTTGTGTAGAACTTCGTGTTCTCTAAGGGCACTCCTCGTCAAATACAACCCCAATTAATTCTCTCACTTGAACTCTTCTGAAACAAACTGCGTTTGACAAGAAACTGAAAGCTTTATATATATATATATATATATATATATATATATATATATATTATATATATATATATATATATATATATATATATATATATATATATATATATATATATATATATATATATATATATATATACATATATATACACACATACACATATATATATATATATATATATATATATATATATATATATATATATATATATATATATATATATATATATATATATATATACATACATACACATACATACATGTACATATATCAAAGCGTTGTTACGACTTAGATGTAGCTAGGAATTTACATAAGAGAAGCACTTGTTTTGTGTTCAAGGCTATGTCAATCATTAATTATGAATAGAGGGAAATATATTATGAATTGAGATCATTACCATATAAATATATTTATAAATTATATATATATATATATATATATATATATATATATATATATATATATATATGTATGTGTGTGTGTGTGTAGATATTTATCAATATATAAATATATATATGTATATATGTGTATGTATGTATATGTGTTATATATTATGTACATATTAAAACTTTGTATGTGTTGTGTATGGGTATACACTATACATACACTGCAACCATCTTTCGAGTTGCGTCGAGATAAGAGCCAGTGATGAGGCACCTTTAGATAAGGGTTGCACTTGTCTTTGAAATCATTGATGGACTTTCACTTCAACATTTCTTCCTCCTGCCAGTTGGTTTCACAGTATTTTTTTTTTCTCTTCTTTGACATCGGAATCAGGATGTCATTATATAAGCCCATGTTTCTCATTCCCCTTTTTTTTTTTATTATTTCGCCTGCTATAGATTTTCTGCCTTTTCCTCCTTTTGATGTCTCTTTCTTTTTTTCTTTTTTGAGTACCTCGCTTTATAGGCCTTGCATCCCATCCCTTTTTTATCTCTTGACTTTTAGTTTTTTTTTTTTTCCTTTGTCTCTCTTTGATTTTTTGTCATAGAGAGAAACTGTGGAACTTCATACATTCTCGTTTTTATCATTGTTTGGAAGCATAAGCCTCTTCTTGTTTTCATGTAAACTTTCGTTATAAATTTCCAGCACACTGCTTCTGTAGAGTATTTATTTTTTTTATTGTTGATATTTCCTCTTCTGTCTAGTCAATGTTTATTTTGACTGGTGTTTCATTAGGTGCGTTATTTTTCTGTAAAGAGGATTTAAATTTTATCACACTATTTTATGGACGAAGGATCTGTCTTCAGAGATTGCGAAGTGCTGCCTGTACTTGTGTAAAATCGTGTAAAATATATCTAAATTTTTCGTAAATAATCATATTCCTCTCGCCTACACAAGAGGTGGACAAGTGGGTGCCTTCATTTCTTTTGATTCTCCTCCATTCAGGTAGTGATTTTCGTAATGCGACTGACAATGGTTGGATTCCAGGACAATAGCGTGCATGTACCGATCTTCAAATGGAGTCATTTTCACCTACTTTAAGAGAAAGTGAACAATTTAAGATTATTAGGCGCACAATGGAAAGTGAGAGGAAAGAGGGAAATATTGAAATACTGGAGTATTTTCATCCTGTTGTAGTATTTTGATTCTAATGGTGATGCTTTAGAAATTGGCAAATCTTTATGTTGCGGCCTAGAGTAGTAATGATTAAGAATGCAATCAAATGTTACATTAGCGCTGCTGTATGAATTTTTCATACTCGTGTTGATTTAACATTCATCCCCTCATTGTTAAAAGAATATCGAGTAACAGCAGTGTGTACATGTTTTGGATTACATTACGTACCTCAGGTTTTTGTTTTTTGGTAAAATATTCAGTTAATTCTTTCACCCAGTTTCAAGTTGTGTACATTAAAATACTGCAAGCAGTGTTTTATTACTTTTAGAAAGACAAGAAGAATTATTCTACAGTACCAGTGAGTCAGTCGATTTTCAACTCAAAGATGTTGAATATTTTGCTACGGTTTCAACGATTATAATATTGGTACATACAAGTTCATGACACAGTTCTTAAGGAATCTGGTAAAAATTCAATGACAGTGAGAAGGTAACCTATTACTATGTTAGCGTGATGTGAAAATTACAAAAATCTTGTAACACCAACGACAGAATTTGTAGGGTACAACGAAAAGGATGGTAGAATAACTTTATTACGAAACAGCTGTTTGTGATTGAAGGGCAATAACTATGCAGGGCATACGGGAACCCAGAAAAAGTCTATGATAAAACTGATGGGGTTGCTGTGCGGAGGATTTATTGCGGAGGTATTCTGTTGAGATCAGTTAGAAGTGTTTTTTATGAAAAGTCTGTCAGAATACTCAGACGTGCAGGTTTTCAAATTCCTGTTATTTTATGGATGGAGTGGAAAGAAAAGTCAGGGAAAGTATAGATGTGGAAGCAAGTTTGTGAATAAGAGAAGGGACTGTGTTTAGAGTATGGGGTGGTAATATTTGCATGTAATACAGTTTTTGCAGGTGGTTGAAAAGGTTCTGGAAGAAGAATTTGTACTCTTCTTAAATAGAGTGGAAGAGGTTGAGCCCTGATGGTGAACATAACAGCGATGAATGTGTTGTTTTTAATGAAAGCACTCTTGAAGGATGAAATGTGATATACATTTCTCTCTCTCTCTCTCTCTCTCTCTCTCTCTCTCTCTCTCTATATATATATATATATATATATATATATATATATATATATATATATATATATATATATATATATATATATATATATATATATATATATATATATATATATATATATATATATATATATATATATACATACGTATATATTATACACAAAATGTGAAACTTACCAATTAGTCTTTAATTAGTCTTTATAGTACCAGTCTACCATGCATTGCTCAAATAATCATTGTCGCTACCTACAAGAGCGTGTAGCTCAGATTGGAATTAAGTAAAACATAAAAGTAATGCCCCAAAAAAAGGACTGGGCAGGAAAGTTATGGTGTTGACGCACGCTTTAAGAAATGACCTGCTGTTGAGAGTGAAATTTATTTTGAAATGCAAAAATGGAATGTGGTGAAAGAAATGGAAGACAGAGGAGACCTGGGATGTGATTAGGCAAAGAAAAGAATCCAAATTAAGGAGTGAAGTGTTTGGTACTAAGTATGAAAGACTTCAGTCATTCACAGTGGAGTATACGAGTCAGAACTCAGGAGTCAGGAGAGCAACTAAATGCAAATGGAGACAGTATCTTGATGGTAAGGCTGGACGCAGGAAATAAGATCAGTAAACACGATGGACAGGCAGGAGAATTACACAACCGTCTGTTGTAGAGTCGTAAAGCAATAGCAGTAAAGATTAGACTTTGATATCCTTTGATAAGAGATGTAGTTATGAGCCATAGATGAAAAGACCTCTTTGATACGTTATTGAATAAACCCATCTCACTTGTTAGGGGATATTTTTACCAGTAGAAAAGAACTCAGATATTAGCACAGGCATATATATATATATATATATATATATATATATATATATATATATATATATATATATATATATATATATATATATATATATATATATATATATATATATATATATATATATATATATATATATATATATATATATATATATATATATATATATATATATATATATATATATATATACATATAGTGTATATATACACTGTATACATATACATGTATATATATATATATATGTATACTGTGTGTGAGAGATAGAGAGAAATATCCCATGATCTTTTGTACCAAATATATATATCTTTATAACAACCACAATGACCTCTTAACCTCTCGATTTCCCCACGTTTTACTAGGAAGTCCATCACTGCGAGCCTTGAACCCAAAAGTAGAAACGTTAATTCCCTTGGTTGGATTCAGACTCACTGGATAGGCTAGGCTGAAAAAATAAAAAGAGGGTAAGGACATCGAGAGGTCAGATAGTCGTTGTGGGTAAGCATGAGCTCACCCTAAACTATCGTGCAAGGATTCGAATCCCAGTATTGAATTTCGGCTTAATTGATATATTATATATATATATATATATATATATATATATATATATAAAATATATTATATATTTATATATAAATATCTATATATATGTGTGTGTGTATATATATATATATATATATATATATATATATAAATATATATATATATATATTATACTATATATATATATATATATATATATATATATATATATATATATATATATATATATATATATATATATATATATATATATATATATATATATATATATATATATATATATTTACATATATAAATATCTGTGTATATATATATATATATATATATATATATATATATATATATATATATATATATATATATATATATATATATATATATGTGTGTGTGTGTGTGTATGTATGTTATATAGAAACACGGTTTTTATGGAAATTTTCTCGTTTGTGAATGGGTTTCGTATTTCCGGGACAGCCTAAATATTAAACACTGATGTCGCGTTGCCTCTGTACACCTAGGAAGTTTTTTAATATTCTGCTTTTGATTAGCAATTTTGCAGTTGGCCGGTACTTTTTATTTCGGCATTTCCCATTTACCTCACAGGCTTTTATGTGGAGTGAGGGCAGATATATTATATTTCCTAAACCTTTAATAATTTCTGGTCTCTTATATTGACAGAATGACAACAAATCGAGATGCACTGGGGTGTTTTATCGATGAATTTTTTTTATTTTCATATTTCTTTTAGTTTCTGATTCACAAATTTGTGCAGTAATCCTGTTTTTTTTTTTTTTTGCATCCATTTCCCTTTCTTTATAATTAAGATGTTATATTGTTATTTTTAGCGCAATTATAACGCGAATGTTTATTTTTAGACAACTATCTTTCTCTGAAGATTATATATACTTCGGGCTCTGACTCGCAAGTAATAGTTTTCATGCACTTGGGTTAATGACTTAAACGTCAGGTAGACATTGATTCCGAGAAATTTGCTTCCTCCATCAAAAAATACAACCTTGTAAATATTTTGTGTACAGATATGCCATTACAGTATATTTATATCGCATGAGACTGATAGGGATTTTAGCAGTCAGACATAATCATCTGAAACATTACTGATCCCAGTTGTTCAAGAGGAAGGATGATATTTAAGGTGGTGATGAATATCATTCCTTTAGAACAATATAAACTTAACTGATGCTTTCAAACATGTTTTGGGACTTTCGACTTATTTTTCTTATTAATGTTGTCTGGGAAAGGAGGTTTTATTTAATCCTGAATTTTTTGCTTTCGTTGGAGTTGAGGAATTATCATTGATGCACTTCCATAAACCTTCATTTTGTTGGTCGTTAAACTTCAATGGTTTTGGCTCAGAAGAACATGAAGACATTTGAAATCCGACTTTTTCAATGTCTGTTAAATCATGATGCGTTTTTAAAAATTTATGTTCTTGCATGTCTAAAGTTTTCACCAAGTTTATTAATGTATTTTATGCAATATTTTTATGCGTGCTATTTGATACTGAGTTTTGTGACTATTTCAGTAAGGGACGAAACCTTACGAAAAAGCATTTTGAAGCAGTGTTGGAAGATTCCTGAACCTGGCAAAGTTGATCCGGAACTGGTTTTGTGTTTTGTTAAAAAGATCATGGGGAACGTTGTGAGGAAGAAATAATGAAGACGGGTGGACCGAATCGCCTTGGAACAAGGACCGCTAATTAAAGTTTACTGGTGTAACATGTCTTTGTAGGCAGCGTCGGTTGCTTGAGAATTTTAGCATTTTTTCTTTAAATGCTACAGTGATATTTTGGGAGAGCGCTATGGATATTTTAATGTCCTTTCGGTGTTGATGCCAATATATATGTGTTTTGCGTATTGCAGTACGCCGAGAAGTCAGGTCTACCTTCGGGCTTGCAACATCGCGGAAAATCTATCCAAAGGTCTGAAACATACACTTGAGTTATGGCTTGCTTTTGCGGCAAAGATTTTTTCAATATTAAGACCTTTCCTCTACTGTGTGTGCTGTGTGTGTATGTGTGTGTTTGTGTGGTATGTGCTCATTTGGCGTTCTGATTACAATTTCTTTGGTTCCAATGTTCAAAACTAGCGTAAGCCTAATAGAAACTGGAACAAGAAAGAAAAAAGAATGAGGTTTAAAATCTTGATGAATCTGTTGAAGATGTTGATGATTTTATTAAGATTAAATTACACGGTAAGTTGTAACCTGGGCTTATAAAAAAACTGTAGATATCTTAGTAGAAACAGAACGTTTTGAGTAAAGGCAAGACTTACTCAGGAGTAGGCAGAGAGCATAAAAGAACGAATGAAAATTTTAAAGGTTTCGCTTCTTGGAAGGCCGTGATGGAGGTCATAGTATTTAGTTTTTCAAGTGTGCGTTCTTGACTTGAAGTTTACGAAACATCCGAGAAATGGTTCGTCAGTGATTCAAGGCTAACTGTAAGTCATTTGGAAAGTTGTTTTGGTTATCATCCTAAAATGAAAGCATAAGCAACGATATTTTCACTAATAATAAGGAATGGTAGATATTCTTCTTTTGAATGTTTTTTCCTCCCTGCAGTGTGCCTGTTTTTTTCGTGTTCTTTTTTATCCGTAAGAATTTGGCAGTTTCACGTCGTAAGGTCCGTTACAGTTGTGGATTCAATTAGTAATTTTCCTACTTTTTTCTGGTGTTTATTACTATTATTATTGTTGAGTATAATTGGCATACTTACTCACGGAACGCAGTATTTTAATTTACTTAAATAGCATCAGTTAAATCTTGCGGTGGTGTTGAGTAGGATATTTTATTTTCGGATTAATTTTACTTTGCCAGACTTTTGGGTTTCTCGTGATTTATAATTAAATATATTTATATTAATTCATTATTTTATATTTGTCATAATATGTGCTTGTTTCTTCTTCCCTATCTCAGGTTTACTTATCTTTGGGACCTGTGTATTGCCTTCCGTAGATTATTAGTTGGGAAATTCATTACGTTTTGGGTTGTTGTGTAATAATGCTTTTGCATTACGAGCAACAATACTAAATAGCATTTGGGGCATGGCTGGTGATTTGAAAATATTAGTCATAAGGTCACCGCACGAAATAATGCAATTAATATACACTAGCGTCAGACATAACCGTTTGCCGGACATTATGTAAAATAAATCAGTATGAGGGACGTTAATAAACCCCAACAGCATATTTGCAGAACCTTGAGGTCGTATTAGGAGATTGCAAGTTTTCTTTATACAAAAATTCCCTTCTGAGAACCTTGAAACCAAATGAAAAGTAATAAAGGAACGTTTTCGTTCAGGACTGGGGCTGAAGCTCTGCGCATTCAAAAGCAACTGTCAGCTTATATCCATTCAGTTTCTAAGGTATTGAAGCTAGGCTTTTATGTCCTTAGTTCGAGACAGCGTGTAAAAATATGAGCTTACTTCATTTAATTCTGACTCATTTTAACGGTTCTCCGAATGGAGAACGTATCTGAAAATAAATACGGATCATAAAGGTAAATTATTTTCTATGGTATTTGGATATTCAGAGTTACGGTAATCCGTAAATATATATATATATATATATATATATATATATATATATATATATATATATATATATATATATATATATATATATATATATATATATATATATAAAACAGTAGCTAGTGTTAGCTTGTATGCATTAACGCCAGATTATACTGATTGTATCCTTACATTTGCTTGCCTCAGACTATATACTCATGAATATTGTATGGGTTTGAAATTGGAACGCGTAGACATTGTAATTTTCTTTTCTCGATGTCAATAACAACAGTAGCTCTGGAAGCGAATGTCTGCATCTGAATAAGCAGTATGATTTCAAATCATTGAAAGCCTTTCATTCAGTTCTATTTAAAATGAAATAATGTATAGTGCCTCTCCAGCGGAAGGGGTTGGCAGGCAGCGTAGGCAATTTAATTCTTGCTTAACTTGATTAAACGTTTGGCAGCGGCACGTCGAACGGCCCTTTGGCTTTTTTTGCCCTTCTTTGCGGGTATTTTATTTTTTCATTGGCTTCCTTTTCCTTGACGCTTCGGCCGAATGATTCTACCTGATTTATTAATGATTTTCTTGTTCCTATTTTTTCCTGAGAAAATTCATTCATTTTAAAACTACTGGTTATTCTGTGTTAGTGCCACAGTTCTGTTAATAGTTAATGCAGCACTGACTATAATTGTAGTGTTTAAAATGAGGAGTTTGGCTACCATCATCATCTTCACAACCTTACTGTTGTTGTTATAGTCAGTTTTCTGTTTAGGGTCTATATTTGTTTTTTTTTTTTTTTTAAATAATTTCACTTATTCTGCATCCGCATGCATTGTCATTATGTCCAGGATACGAAGACATTTGATAGTTTAAACTTTTCTAGTATAATTATATTTTCCGGTTATTTGTATTAGTCTTGGGACTACGGAAGTGTGTCCTTTGTGTTAGTTATATGTTAAGAGTGCTTTCAGAATATGTTTTTATTTTCTTCTGTCCGTCTAAAAAAATTTTTTTGTCACCTAATCCAAGTCCCGTCCGAGATGCTTATACCAAGGCGGGTGTTCCTGATTTAGTTATTGTTGTTGGTGTAATTCTAGTTTATTTTACTGTGATTTTAGCTGTTTTTATATGAATTGACGCATCTGAGGAGAATTTTTCACTTTCAAAAATATTTATTTTCGTAACGTGTGCTGAGTAATAAGCTCCTTCCTATTCATAAAGCTAGATTAGTTTGTCGTTTAGACAGTGGGTGGAAGAGAACAAGAGGTTGTCAAATATATGAAAATGATGACAACTCAGTCATTCGATACTATATTTTTTATTCCACTTCCTAATAATGAATTAGTAACGATAAGAGTATTAGTGAATATGTAAATGCTTTGCTTTTCGCAATATTTTTATGAGATATAAAGAAATGCATCACTAATTCTTGGAAAATGTGATATTTCTCCTTCTCTGGAATGAAGCACGACCCTCTATCTCCATTTGACTTTGATTCACACGTCACTCAGAAAATGAAGATAGAGGAAAAAAATTCATCCAAAGACAAACTGCTGTCTATTGAATAATACGGTTTTCAGAATGCGTTTTGCGATGCAATTCCTAGCCTTAGGCCCCGCCCCAAATTCACGTGGCATGTGTGACCACGACATAGAGCCTGGTATTTTTTGGTAGTTCCCATCCAGTACTGACTAGACCCAGCGCTTACTTTTGCTGATGGTATGATCTACGTTATTGCCACCGTATAAACAAAATAACTGTATAAATTATAGATGTTTAAATATTATCATTATTGTTAAAATTGTACAAATAAAATAGATGTTGCAATTTTAAGTGTTAAGGGTTAGCTTTGGGAAAGTCACCTTCGTCAGTTCCCAAAAGATATTTTACTCGGTTTATGGATAGAACACTGAAATGGGAAATGGAAACTCTAACACCAATACCAGAGCGCACGTTTGACAAGCTTGGCTCTTGGTGTTCAATACGGGGTCGATTTCCTTTCCTTGTTAACAAGGGAAAACATTGCTCCCGGATTCGCGAAGTTTGTTGACCTTTGTATCGGTGTAGCACTCTCTCACTTGAACAGAAACCATTACTATTTTAGTCCAAGCAGGTTTTAGAAGTGAATGTGTTATCATTCTCTCAGTTTTTCTCTTCGTTTCCATTTTCACCATGTCCTATAGTCTTTTATTTTTAGGGGATAGTCTATTGCTCTCCTGTGGCGAAGGTAATGTTATCATTTTATGTTTTAGGATGAAATTTAATTTTGTGCCCATTACGAATGTGTGAGCTGTACTTGGAGTGTTGAGAATTCAGTCTTAACCTCTTACAAGGATTGGCTCTGGCGTTGTTACTGATCCGTTTCTAAGGGATTAGAATGCTAGATTCATATGCACATACTTATGATTGAGTGCCAGGCTTTGACAGAAAAGTGTATAGGTAGAGAAATGGAGACGTTTGGTACTTAGACCAGTAATACATTAAGTACCAACAAAAAACAATTGTCCATCATAAGGAGGAAAATGCACTGACTGAAACCAAGAATGAGGGGAATAAAATCAAGAATTTTGAGAGGATTGACTCGATCTGACTCCTATGAAATTATGTCGCGAATCTTCAGCCTCACTAATTTGTTGTTGACGCTGGCAGTGGGGAACATACTGCACCCATTAGAGAGAAGGAACAGGAGAGTGGTATCGATAGTGGCATAAAAAAAAAATAGTGGAAGAGGTGTTGAAATGGAAGGACCATTACATACAGAAAGCATGAAAACGTGTGTAGGCTGGAGGTGTTTTCCTATGTATGTGTGTGTGTGTGTTGTGGGGGGGGGCAGTGGCGTGGGTGTTGACATGCTGTTGATGACCTTTTGTTTAAGTCTGTGAAGGAACAGTCCTGTGAGTCTTTTCTGAAAAGTCTGTAAAATCTGATCTTGGATGGTTATCATGCCTTCTGATACTTGAGGAGCAAAGCCTTGTTTATGTGCACCTTGCTTGGTGCTCTGTCAGGGCGTTTCCGTAAAATTTAAGATAAATACTGTCATTCTGAGGCTTCTATAACAATGAAAGATATATATATTTTTTTATTTTCAAAATTGACGTGGCACATCATTACTCTTATCCAGTTTTATTTATATTTATTTTTTGTGAATTACGTATTTCGACGGGAAACTAATTGTAATGGATATTGTTTTGTCAAACATTGAGCTGTAAAGCTTTTATGTTGCGCGTGGGAGGATGAATACAACCGAGTGCTGAATGTTGAGAAAAAGACTTTTACGGGTACTAAACAGTGCATGATCTGTCTAAGTTTATGACTGGTCTTTACCTCAGCGCTTACTGTTAGCAGTAAGCGAAAGCCTACTTGAATATACTCTAATCTAGGAAACTCATCACGAAGACTGCGGAAGTCCATGCTATAAAACCTGTGGCACAGCCCAAGATTTGAGAACATTGATTGTATGGTCGCCACCAGAGTAAGGCAACTAAATTTAGTCGCTTGAAATAAAATCAGCCACTAATTAAGTTTAGCTAAACTTAATTTAATAGAATATTGTGGCACTCCAGATACTTTTGTGGCAATGTTAGTGTTGGTGTGATTGTTCTTAGTCCATCAGATCATTTATGTACTGATTCCATCCCGGTCGCATTTTCCCGTGATGTAACCGACTACTGGGACCGTTCCCTGGAAAAAGCGGGACGCCATATGTTAAAAACTAACCATAGAATTTTCTTAAAAATAATTTAATTATGTTTCCCACACTCAAATTACCATTTAACATCTTACCCCACTCAACCTAACCTAACTTAAACTAACCTAGAGGCACGGCAAAAAAAAAAAATAAAATAAAAAAACGGGGCTGGTGCAATACTAGCATGCATCTCAGGAATTTGCATCCCGGCCATGACTTAGTGGTAAACTATTCACCTTGCGTTTTGCGTGAAGCCTAAGGTATGGGTCATAATCCCTTCAGTGCACGTTTGGGCTATTAAAGAGACTGAGCTCGTTTAATTGCTTTCGAATTTACGTAGCATGTTATCCTGTACTCAATAAATCCTAATAAAGGTCAATTTTCAGCCACACGCACCGTATGGCAAATGGATTGAGGTGTGAAATAACACATTTGTTTTTGCGCAGACATTAATGTTTGTATGATTACAGAATGGCGAAAAGTTTTGGGAATCATCATTGTAACTTTTTAACGAATGCCAAGCTGCTCCCTCCCTCCTCTTGTTTTCATTTGTTTCTTTTTCAACAAAGAGTTCCGATTTTCGCGTAGAAGATCCCGAGTTGTGTTTGAAACTATCAGAAACTTGAGAGAGGATTGGATACCATTGATGTTATTTTGCAATTGATGTTATTACATGTTTAGGAATATAGGTTACGGAACGTCATAGGTAGCATTTTTTTTTTTTCGTTTTCAGTTATGATCTCTCTTGTCTATACATTTACTTTTGAAACTGCATTCAAGGATTATAGTGTTTGTGCGTAATAACATATGTTTTTAATTTTGAAATAATATGTAATGGAATGTAATTAACTATCTTTTTTTGAAAGTCATCTCCATTAAGTTTTTTGGTGCTCAGGTTGTGCCAACCGGGTAAAAGAATGTATAAATAAATTCGTTTCCATGAAAGGCAGGCATGACTATCTCATCTCCCTTCATGTAAAATAATAATTGTTCTTTTGAATAATTTTTCCAAATATAGAATTTACATTCCAGGGAATTTTTCTATTGAAGTGAACAGCATTCGTTAAAGAGGAGAACATTGTTGTAGCGTATGATGTTACCATTCGTACGAATTTTGGTAAATTAATATGTTTAAGGAATTACGAGAAGGATTGCTTCTCGATTGTTTTCATACAGTGCCAATAATAAGGGCTGCAAGGCTTTACAGTGTAAACAACAAATTATATATCAGTTTTCCCAGTTGAATGCATTTCCCAAAAAATCTGATTATTAAACGCCGACGTTACCCTCTTGTTAGATTCTACAATTGTGGTAATGAGAGTGTTAGTGTAACTGTTTTTAGTTAATCAGATAATTTTGCATTGATTCCATCCCGGTCATGACTTCAGTGATAAATTATTCACCTTGCGTTATGTGTTAAGCCTGAGGTACGGTCATAATCCCTTCGGTGCACTGAGCGTTTGGGCTATTAAAGAAATCGAGCTCGTTTAATTGCTCTCGAATTTACATCGCGTGTTATCCGGTACTCAGTAAATCCTATTAAAGGTCAAATAGAGCAAGCGGTATGTGTTGATTGAATGTTAACGGAGCTTATGGTATGCCAAGAGAATCTTATTTTTGTTTCATTGTTGAATGAGAGTAAAGAAACATCTGTACAAAGTCTTAAGGTCTACTGGAAATGATAAGCTTCAGAGCTTATGACCAGGGCTCTATCTGTGTAATAACTACATATTCCTGAAGTTTGCTTTTGAGGTGGATGTATCATCGTTGACGACTCTTCGATGTAGGCATATGAAGCTTTTAATGTAGTGGTAGTTTTTGACCGCGGTTCAGTGATGATTTAGGAAAAAAAAAAGATCAATGTGCTTCACAGATAACTATGGACTTGCTGTATTGTGGAGACTCGGTGAAACGCTTCCTGATATATATATATATATATATATATATATATATATATATATATATATATATATATATGTGTGTGTGTGTGTGTGTGTGTGTGTATATATATATATATATATATATATATATATATATATATATATATATATATATATAGATAGATAGATTGACAGATAGACAGATATATTTATATATATAAAATATGTGTGTGTGTATATATATATATATATATATATATATATATATATATATATATATATATATATATATATATATATATATATATATATATATACATATACATACATATATATATATGCGTGCGTGTGTGCCTGTCAGTAAAATGAGTCTGTGTATGTATTCAGCAATGTGCTCTCTCCTCTAATTGGGGATGTCTCCTGAGAAAAGACAAGAAACTGATCACTCTCACGTTCATACTTGAACCACTGAATTGTGGATGAGCCCACTATGCACGATCCTCTTACACCATCTGTCTAGTACTCTCTAGCTGTTCTTTCCCCCCCTTCCTCCTAATGTTTCCGTAAGTGTAAACTCTTCAGCACCGTTCTCTCTGCATGATTGAACCCTCTCGAACACTGTGATCCATCCTTTCACCAATGTTAACTTTGTCATCACTTCTTATGGCGCTTTGGAACTGTTAATATTTTTAGAAGAATCTACCCAAACCTTGTTACAGCTTTGAAGTAACTTCACGATAACACTGTTATAAATGTTGAAATAACTTCTGATCATTGACATTTATTATTTGTGCGATCAGCGCTAAATGTTTAGCTAATTTATTAATTCCATTTTTTGAATCTCTTCATTTAAAAACCTACTGACACTCTGTTAAAAAATCGTCTTTTCTATTCACGTTTGTAAAGAAATCAAGAGTGATGGTCTTTATTATATATGATTTCTTATGTGACTACCATATTGTATTTATCTATGTCGTCTCTAAATATGGTCCCTCTGTTGCTAAAATACATCCTGTTAACAGTGCGATCGTGGAAGTGTTCTGTTTATTCACTTCTTCAGTTATTAAAACTCGTCATATAACATAATTTTCAGCCCCACAAGACAAACTAATTTTCCGTGTCGAAATATCCATATTGTGGATGATGGATTTGTGTTCTCCATTTCGCGAGGGGTTTCATCATTTTTAAGCACAGTTGCAATAATGGAAAAATACATTGCGTGCATTGCGTAGGAGAAAAAGCTCTGGCGCGTTTTGTTATTTGTAATTAATAGGATTTCCACACTTTTGTGTAGGTATCCCATGATACTTTTGAAAGAGTCCAATGTTTAAATTTGTAATCCTCATGACTTTAATTTCGTAAAGAAAAAGTAGGAATAATATGCAGGAAATCATATGGTACCTGTTTTCATGTAACAAATAAGCCAGTGTTTACATCAGAATGCTGTAAAATGTAATCTCATCGTGCGTTGTGGAATATTTACAGTTATTGGGCTGAATGTACATTTTTCGCCGTCCATTTAGTATTTCTGCCATTTACTGAAAAGACCCTAAAATATTATACAGTGATTCCGTGTATGCAATTACTCCTTGCCACCCAGCGAATGGAAGTTCAATGGAACCTAATATCGAATGGAAACTATTACGAACAATGGTTCTTTCCCACAAAACCTCAGCTATTGTTATGGAGCTATAATTACAGCGTGGGAAGTGCCAGCAATCATGTATGAACTATTCTTCGAGTGCTCCTCGTTGAGAGGAAAAATTTCGGTATGAGAACATAAGAGCTGGTGAAGGAAGAGGAGGAGGAGGAGGAGGAGGAGGAGGAGGAAGATGGCAATTTAGGACAATCCCTAAATACACGTTTCCGATAACTTGTTAGGAGGCTCTAGAACAGCTCCAAAATACCAGTATCATTAGAACATCACAATAGGTCTTGGGTACAATTAACCCCAATTAGCTATTGGCTTGTAATTTCTTTCCCATTACCCTACTGGAGGCAACTAATGTTTTTAAACGTTTTATTCATTTATAGATTGCTTCTCCTATTATTATCTCCGGGTATGATTATACCTCTTCGCGCAATTAACAGAGACGAGAGGGTGATTATGAAAGCCCAGTAAATATTGAGGGAATGGCCACAGCAATACCTTTAGTTTTGTGGAGACACGCCTTTAGAGATCGTATTTTGTTCTGCTTTAACCAAAGGTAAATAGCAGAGGAAATACATGAATCTGTGATTTGAACATGGGGTTATGATAAAATGCTCTTTATACATGACACTGGAGCCGAGTTCGTTTGTTTATGGTTACATCTGGCTGAGACGAATCCTGTATAAGTCATAAAGATAGTCATTATTTAATGAGTATACGTAAAATTAAGAAAAATATTTCCATATTTACTAATTTTATAATTAATTCTGGGGTTGTAATATCTAGAAATTAAATGCTGAATTGTATATAAATTCAAATCAAGTTCGGCGGTAAGGTTTCATAGTATATTTCGTTGTATATATACTCAAGTTTTTTTCAATTCCTGTGTGCTTTGTATTCTGAACAGTGTGCTCGTTCCTTTGGTTCTTCTTCCAGATATGCTAACGCTTTGTAGACAGTCTCGATAGATTTAAGTTATTCATCTTAGCTTTTTACATGCTATCTGTTCGTTTTTTGTTAAGTGTTTAACTCTTCTTTATTTAGGTAAATTTTCCATGTCATGTAACGTATACAGCGTCTTTTAGTATTTATTTCAGGCCTGATTACGAATTATTTCAATTTTCTTTAGTTCGCCTGATGAACCCAATTGTCTTGATATAATTGTGCGAGGCGATCTCCGCATTTTTGTAATATATTTATGTTTTTCTCGCGACTTAAACAGATCTTAAAAACTCAACAGGCTTTCTCTCTATTGCAAGTAGCCCAGTCCACTCAACAGTTTTGATGTCAGTTGACAACTAATTTTATTTAGCAAGTGTTGTTAATATTTTACCATATGGAATTCCCTTTAGGGGGGTTAGTGCCGGTGGTACACCTAACGTGGTACGCTGTGGGTATTACTGAATGTTTGTAGCGTCCCTTCGTCTCCTAACTGCACCCACTTTTAAACCTTTTACTTTACCTCCGCTTGCAAGTTCTTTATTCCATCTTGCTGTCCAACCACTCCAGGCCCCTCTTTTCGTAAATCAAAACACCATCTGAAATTTTCCTCTGAAAACGTATGTTGTGAAATGTAGCTTTTAATTTTCATAATGGAAATACATCCTTATGGAAGAACCCAAACTCAAATGCATTTGTCTGGCAAGGTGCCCATTATGTGAGAACAATGGAAAATGGTAATATAAATGTGAAGGAAAATACATTATAGTATAGTGCATACATAATAGGATAATAAATGCATTTTAGTATATATATATATATATATATATATATATATATATATATATATATATATATATATATATATATATATATATATTGGATAAACTGATGACAGATATAAATATATACTAAAATAGATAAGTAAAACTACCAAAACAGATAGTTGTGTTGAATGTGAAACGCCATTGAATAGAGGTTGTAGCAAAGCTTTAGGTTTGAGAATACCATTCTCTCTCTCTCTCTCTCTCTCTCTCTCTCTCTCTCTCTCTCTCTCTCTCTCTCTCTCTCTCTCCTATTTTATCTATATATCTATCCATCTATGTTGCTTGTATCATACAACGCTTCAAATTTCTTTCCTTTTCATTTTATGTAAGCATTCTTCTCCTTTTTGAAGCCACCTCACTTCCGTAAAACATTAATTTGACTAGTAAATAACGTGGCGTGTCGTTTGCAACATTCTCTTTGAATTATTGGAAATGTTCACCATTCGTTATATTTTACAATTTAGGATAAACGAAGTGTTGGGAAAAAGAATTTTGTCGAAGAGATAAATATTCCTTCCAAATAAAATCTTATTCTTGACACTTTTCGCCATTATGTCCAGTTCACTGAATATGTTTTAATTTGAGTTCGAAGTAGTGATAAATAACAGATGTGACCAAACTTCGTAACACTGAAATATATTTTTAATCGTGTATTTATATTTTTGAAAATTTATGAAAAGATTTTTTGGGGATCTAGAAAGATTTTAGTAAATATTTTGGACAGCCGTTATTGTATCTAATAATGTCTTATGATTCTGAGTATGTTTATCAATCTTTATATATATATATATATATATATATATATATATATATATATATATATATATATATATATATATATATATATGTATATATGTATGTATATATATTGCAGATGCGTATTCAGAGTGTATAGGCTAAAATATTAGCTCCCCACTAGTTTTGTTCCTTTAATATTTAAGCGTCTGAAAGTAAACAATTTTTTTTTAAACATTATTAGTTTTTCAGTTGCTTTTCTTATTAATCGAAATTGTGGCAGTGTTATGTGTAAAATTTACAGATGTTAAATGTTAGTGCATTTTTCACTATTCCTGAGTTCTTGAAATAGAAAAATACTGTTTTCATTTCATTCACGGTAAAGGGGGTTTTTATGCTTTTCTTATTGTTCTTTTCATAAAGTAATTTGCCCTCGAGCCAAAGTTAGTTAACGTGATTCTGTTCCCCCTATTTTCATCAGTGAAGTTTTATATTTAGACGCAGTTGAAACATTTCTAATAAGCACACACATACGAGTATATACGCAAACAATATATGCAAGATTTTGTAAGCATTTGCAATTCTTTTTAGAGAAAATGTAATTTACAACGCCGCCATTTGCTTTGTCTCCCCTGAGGGATATTGGGTGTAGGTTTTATCATCCTTAACAGGCCTTTGTTTTTTGTGTGTATTCAGGTGATAAGGTAAACTAACCTCTTATTCTTGTCACCATACTATACCTCCGTGGAGTATTATGTGCCAACGTACGTTCTGCCGTCATCTATCCACAAAGAAGATGCACCCAACAAAGCTTTGCAGTCCTCTATAATTATATTCTTAAGTATATCTCGGACAGATTTGTTCATGTATTCCAGTAAAGTTTGAGGGAAGAATGGAAATAACAAGGTATTTCCAGAAGGTCATTTTGTTGATATTTTTAAGGCAATTGATACGTTCTCGACCATTTTTAGTTGGAAATATATGTGCAGTTTCATGGCTTCATTATTCCGGAAGTTTGTCAAGTAAGATGATTGGGGTTGGTTTGAAGAATGGTCACATCACCTTGCTTTGGAACTCGAGGTTCTCATAAACAGATTAGTAATATATGGAAAACCAGCTTCAGCAACTTATTATCTTCATGCCATTTCATAATATTATATTGTGAACCAAGGGGTCACTTGTACTTGTTTTCATACGTCGTTAACTTTTCCAGAGTTTTTTTTTTTTGTTATATGACTTATACGAGTAGCTTTTGCTTTGTTCATTCAAGTTTCTTCTGTTCGCAATTATTCATCTTGGTGTTGAAAATAAGCAATGAAACTAAGGTTTTGATCGTATTCTCTTTGTTTGGTAAAACCTGGGAATTTTAAAAGCTTACTTTGGAGTACGCTTGATGTTGTCCTTTCAGCCATTGCATAAATATGCTGTGCAAATACTTTTGTTTTAACTAACGTGAGTACTGATATAAGTTTTTTTTTTTATCTTTCCTCTTTATATAAATATGTGCGTGTATGCATGTATGTATCGCATAAACTTTTCATGTTTTTGTCTTCTCCAGAACCATCGGTCCATTTTCAGCCAAACTTGGCACAAAACATTTTTGCAAAGGAGATAATGAGTTGTTTAAATATCGATAATTTAGAAATAGTGAAATAAGGTGTGGTCGACCTCGTTTACATTAAGCGAATCGATGCAGTTCATGAAGAAACATTTGTCTCGAATCGTTTTGAATTAAATCCGCTCAAACTGACCGAGTCAAACTAAGTCATTCGCTAATACCTGGTACATATACTGTAATTGTGAACGAAACCAGTAAGGCCGTATGGGATCACTACAACCACAGTATATAACAGTACCTGATGCTCATCACAGGAAAGACATAGCAATAACATTTTTCAAGAAATGTAGTGTTCCAAACTATATGGAAAGTATATATTGTTGGCTGAAATAACCACTTGGCGCAAGTTCACTTTTCCATTCAAATAAAGGATATCACTATTGTACTGAAGTGTGTTGCTGATGCCAGGTGTTTTATTCTGATTGATGAAGGAGCGTATGACAGAAACAGTGACAAACATGGGTAGGTCATTTCTCTCAGGACGTTTAGGTATTCCACAGCCTTGTGGAATACCGATTACTGCAATCAAAGTACCATTCGATCTCACAGGAGGTGGCGTTTCTCATGAAAGCCCAGTCTAATGAGGCCTTACTCTCGAAAGGGCCTAGATTACTCCAAAAGGGCATGCTGTGATAGAATGTGCTTTTAGAATTTTGATTACGAATGTTTTCGATGATATTTGGTGTTCTTAAAAACAGCAGTGGAGTCAAGCATTGATGAATCTGAAGCAATAGTTAAAAATATGTCCACAATTTCATTAAGCATGAAAAAACTTCAACTATGTTAGTGACAGTCTTTATAAAGTTTTTTTTTTCCACTATTCAGCCTTGAGCCTGACACCAAAAAAAGAAGTACCAGGCCTTCAACAGAAGCTTTGTCAGTTCGTGACACCCTAAGCAAATATTTTGTATCACCTATCGGAGCTGTCGAGTGGCAGGACAGAATGATCCACTGATACATGTCTACCATATGTAGTGGCTAGTAAAATTGTTAAATCGCCTATTCATTTCATTTCAGTAGCAGTCACCTTCCACAATCATTTCAGTAGCTGTCACCTACCACAATCTTTTCAGTAGCGGTCACCTTCCACAATCATTTCAGTAGCTGTCACCTTCCACAATCATTTCAGTAGCGGTCACCTGCCACAATCATTTCAGTAGCGGTCACCTTCCACAATCATTTCAGTAGCAGTCACCTTCCACAATCATTTCAGTAGCTGTCACCTTCCACAATCATTTCAGTAGCGGTCACCTGCCACAATCGTTTTAGTAGCAGCCACCTTCCACAATCATTTCAGTAGCGGTCACCTTCCACAATCGTTTCAGTAGCAGTCACCTTCCACAATCATTTAAGTAGCAGTCACCTTCCACAATCATTTCAGTAGCGATCACCTACCACAATCGTTTCAGTAGCAGTCACCTTCCACAATCATTTCAGTAGCGGTCACCTTCCACAATCATTTCAGTAGCAGTCACCTTCCACAATCATTCAGTAGCAGTCACCTTCCACAATCGTTTTAGTAGCAGTCACCTTCCACAGTCATTTCAGTACCGGTCACCTTCCACAATCATTTCAGTAACATTCACCTTCCACAATCATTCCAGTAGCAGTCACCTTCCACAGTCATTTCAGTAGCGGTCACCTTCCACAAAGCAGCTATTACATACCGATCCCGGTGTACAGGATCGCATATCGCTTTTGTAAAAAATTGATCAGGACGTGGATTCGTCTTAAGTGATGAGGTTAATATAAGATGGGTGTAATGTGTGCTTACGAAGGGGCAAAAACCCTTTGAATTTGAAAGTAGAAAACTTACAGTAGAAGGCATAACATTAGAGATGGTTTGGCTCAAGAGATTTGGAATCTAACAGAGAAATCAGCAAAAAACTTGATCTTTTCACGAGAAAAGAAAGTTAAAAATCCATCATAACAACAGAGACTACGAGTTTTGAAGATGGAGAAATTGTGTAAAAGTTTATTGGTATCAGGAAGTTTTTTTTTCGATAATTCACTTTATAGGATATTTGAATGCCATTACTCGGACAAAATTTTCTCTTTTCAAGGGGCTGTAAGAGATGGAAATAGCTGCGTAAAGAGATCCACTGGATAGCTGCCACTCCACTGACTGGATGGCTAATGATGCAGAATGCTGTCAAGCCTACGCATTCGTTGAGGAGTAAGATCCAAGAGAAGGACCCTTCTTTCGTTTTCCGAGAGTGAGATAGAATTGTGAAATGCTTTTAGTTCAAGGTTTCTGGTATTGCCCTCCAGAGATCAGGGAAGGCTCCTACTCTCGGTCACTTGTCACATCTACTTTGCCCTATAAGTCACCAGTTTAGGTAATTAGGTTGGGGGAAGTAAAGAAAGAAATTGTAGAAAGGATTTAGTGACCAGAAGACCTATGTTGAAGATATCTTATCAGTTTTTCATGTTTTATCCCATTGGCATTTTGAGGTTAATTTTTTTTCTCTCTTTTTTTCAGCCATTACAATTTCCATACTCGTTTTACCATTTCATTTTTAAGAACGAATTTCTTTTTTTAATTCCATTTTGTCCTTGTATTAGCATATATAGGTTCATCTATTGCATTCAACCTCTTACCAGTTCATCTGCAAAATTATGATGCTGTATATGTCAAGTCTGTTTGGATGCAGAACAGCAATTATTTCTGTACTAATTATCTCCTTTCCCAGTTGAATTTTTATCTCTTTTCCAAGCCTGTAGCAGATCTTTAAAAAGGTTTATGTGACATCCCTTATTTTTATCCTTATATTCCTAGTAAAGCGTATTTTGTCATTTGCTATGACCTATATCGTGTTGTATAGAAGATTTTTAATTGGAATGAAGTGCAGTCTTTAAGTCGTAAATTATCACGAATTAAAGAAATGGTATTTGTTGATTTTATGATATTCATAGAATTATGACCATGCATCTTGATTTAATTTTCTAGGATAATTTATTGTGCAAAGTTGATAATCAAACGATGATTTTTATTGTATATTGTATATTCATTATTGAAAATGTCCAAACAAAAATTATTCATGAACGTCTAAAAAAAATATTGATCAGGTCTGAAGTTTTAAAGGGGTTGATTAAATGAATTTTGTTAGCTTTTATATTAAAAGGCATTTAAGCTAAAGTCTTGAATGGAAGCTCTCATAACTATGTCGTTCAAATTGTACATTTTTTGTGTTTACGATTGGCTGCTACTTTTAAACACCATTCTCGTGTTCGATATTAGAATATAACGTTAAATAGAAACTTCAAGGATGAACTAGTTAAGGTTAAAATACTGCAAAATAATAGGACAAAATTTCTGCACTATTTATTCGTCGATATTTTTATACCTCAGCGCAGTATCCTCATGTATTTTTGTTAACGGCTCTCTTGAAATACCCAGATGCTGTCGTAAAATCAGGGGTCTGACACTTCGGCACCAATTTTATCTCTGCATGCCTGTGTAGTGGTACGCATTCGTCTACCTGCTTTTCCGAGAGAGAGAGAGAGAGAGAGAGAGAGAGAGAGAGAGAGAGAGAGAGAGAGAGAGAGAGAGAGAATAATGGCATCCAGGTAATTTCTTGTCGCTTCATTTAAAGCGTGTTTTATCTCGCTTGGAATGCAGGAGGCGACTCGGATACTGAATACGTAAGAGCATCCTCCCATTAATTGCATCTCCATCCCACTGAAAGAAGGCTGAATAACGCTTCAACTCTAATGAAGGTCGTAAGATCTAGCTACAGTTATGTACTGGGAACGAACGAACGTTGCAGGAAGAGAGAGAGAGAGAGAGAGAGAGAGAGAGAGAGGATAGTAATAAAAGGAGATGCATTTCAATAGAGGCACCATGCAACCCAGTAACCCTTTTTTCTCTCGGAAAGACTATGATGATATATTGAGTGTTCGTGTATCGGTGCAATCACTTGATGCTGGGCGAAGAACAATGGGGCCAATATTTACATCGAGTGATAGAGGAAAGCGCTTGCTTTCGCTATACCTTTCTTTCTTTCTTTCTTCCTTTCTTTCTTTCTTTCTTTCTTTTTTTTGTTTCCACCTCATCGCCGTCATATTTTTCAGTGTTTTCTCCTTCTTGCACTTTCATTTTTTTTTTTTTTGACAGGATATATATTTGTGGCTTGGTTCAAATAGAAATTCCCACTTTCTAGAGCATTAGAGGATCCATTTATTTTGATTACTATAGTGCGTTGATGGCTATAGTGAGCAGATGCAGAAATACAATTACTCTAGGTTTCCATTAATTTAGTACTTAGTAGTAGCTCAAAAGTACTCAAAAACTACAAATCATTCTGTTTTTAAAATTAAATAAGTCTTTAATGTTTTCAGTAATTCTTATATCTTAAAAAAAAGTAATGTCATCTCATCCGATATTCCCCGTCGGTAATTTAATTAGATCAGTCATAATAATCAATTTAAAAGGAATGGCATCTGTAAAGTGTCGATTAACGAGTGGGATAGGATTACCAATAAAAGACTGCTTTGTGAAGGAAATGGGGAGAAAAAATTTAGTAAAGGATTGAGGCGTAGGATCTTATAAGTTCATGTTTGAAAAGTTTTGTTTATAAATTTAAGTATATATGTATCCCACTGAATTCGTGGTCTTGTGGCGTCTTTAGAAGATTGGATTTTTCTTCATTTGTTTTTTACCTTACCATTTTAGTGAATTGAGTTGCAAAATGCAGCAGATACAACATTTTCTATGGTGGAATCAAAATGTAGTTCGGTGGTTGGAATAAAGTTTTTAAGTTACTGTGAGAAATAGGTTGACTGTGATGTCAAGTTACGAGGACCCAAGATTAAAAATAAAGGACTATTTAAAAGTTTAGGCAATAGAACCTTAGAAATATTAAGATCGAAATTGAAGGGTCAGAAAGTCCAGTAACCTGCGTTATGTTTAGTTATGTCGTTCGTGCATTACTCGCGTTTTGATTTGGAAGTATAAATCAATATTAGATAAGTGTATTATATGGAAACCTGTTTTGCTATGATATTGTATTATGTTTCATTTGCCATTACGCTCTTTATTTAATTTTTCATAATGTCTTATTTCCTTACCAAATCTATACTGAGAGAGCCTTTGGATTTAAGAAAACTCCTTATGTTCAGTTTTCGATTTATTTTAAATTTTTGTCTTTGGTCTTTAAAAACTGTCTATAATTTTGTCACGAAGGAATTTACTTTCCAGTCGAGCTAGTTGTTGTTAGCTTGACAACCGACGAAAATTAGCATCAAGAGTACTTCATTTAAATGCTTTGAAACTAAAGGTATTTTACTGTCAACATCAGTTTTATGGTGTCCTTCTTTCTTCTACTGTTGAATGTTAGACCTTGAATAATGTCTAGGTTAAACATAATCATCCGATTAACTTGTACTTATACCTAAAACAATTGTGTTTTCTGTGTTGATAATATCGTTATTATCTGAGAGTAATTTTGTAATAACGGGGACAAATGTGAATGACAGACGGGTCGATTGATTTTGTCAGTATTAAAAAGTAATTACAGAATGTAAGTATTGCATGTGGCGTGAAAGAATGAATTACACACCAAATAAAGTATTGTACAGGAAAACAAGAAAATTAGGCACATTTCAGAGTTTTTAATAATTATTTTAGAGAAATACTTGGCTCATGCTTGTTAATCACGTAGGAACACCTTGTGCAGGTAAATTTAGAATGAATAGGTATAGAGGCAATAAAGGTAGCAGAAACTCAGCCGAAATAATTACCTATAAAAGAAGTGAGGAAAGATAATTGCGAGCTTAAAGTAAGTTTCTCTGATCTAAGTTTTTCCGAAAAAAATTACGTGAGGGTAGCAGAATAGAAAATTGCATGTCTGACCAAGTGGCTATCTTATGAATATATACAGTAAGCGCCTGTTCAGAGATTTGTTCCTGATTTGAAGTGGTCTTTGCATTTCATTAAGGTTGCGATGTGTTGTAGTTGTAACTTGCTCTGCAGATAAGAAAGACTGTAGATTCTTTCGATGATATCTTTCTTTTCATAATACTCCATTTATGAAATGAGTACCAGGGAACCTGATATTTTGTTATAAAATTTATTTGCATACACTCATACTCATAATGCATACTGCATATGTTTAGGGTAAAACTTGTTTAAACCGAATTAGCAGTGTTAAAGGATATTGTTACTATATTCAGTATAAACAAACCTTGTCGGCGGAAAATAATGTTTCTGGTTACATATACAGACAGTCTTCTTTAACGATTTTGTTATGTCAGCACCTTGTATTTTTAAAGCTGGCCATAATCCAAAGCTCAAAAAATGTGTTTTAACAGTTTTAGTACGCACGATGTAGGTATGTTCAGTTGAAAATGTTTATTCAGCCAATTCCGAAAATTTCTAAAGTATTGGATAGTTTGGGAAATTGTTCCACTTCTCAGAACTTTTCACACTTTATTAGAGTTCTTATTTTCAGTAACTTACTATCCTTGATTAAAACCAACTATTTTTCATTTGGTAAATTAAAAGTAAGCTGCATTCTGAGGAAAGAGCAAACGGAAGGTGGGTATGCACTTTTATTCAAAATTTCCTTTGTGCTTATTAAGAATAAGCTGGTCTTATGCCCTCACGGGCTCTTGCTGGAATGGAACCATTGAAACCATTAGTTGTGGGAAATATTAAAATTGAATAATAATAATAATATTGTTCTTTTGCTTCTTCCGGTAGAAGCGGGGCATGGCCCCGGTAATCTTTGCCCAAGGCGAATCTCGGGTAGGCCCAGGGCACGGTCTAGATCGTGGCCCAGGGCGACATCGAGGCCCGGAGACTCGTTGCTAACTTTCGGAGGTCAGTTCTGCTGTTTCCATCCACGTGGCCAATTTCTTTTTTGAAAAAAAATTAGCCAGATTGAAGAAAGAAAACTGTGAAGAAAGAGAAGTCTATGTGCTTTCCAAGGAACCAGTGGTCGCACTCGCCATTTGTTCTGGCAAGTTCCAGCGAGCGGAGGGGGCGGGGGGCGTAAATTTAGAGGCAGGCGAGATAGAGAATTATTCTCAACTAGCAGTAACCTTCTCTGCTTAAATAATAGCTTGTACATTTATCTCATTTGTTTAGTTGAGCCCTAGAGGCCCATTTTTCTTTGTGGGTAAACTGGATGTTAAATAGGTAACCCAGTGGGTATACCCTCTGTGGTTTATATTTGTATTCCTATATGTTTCCAGTAAAAGATAAAGTTATCAATTGAAAATCGGATGTTGACCCTTTATTCTCAGAGAAAGGTATTAAAGCTGGAACCTTACATAGTTTTTATAATTTTGAAGCTTGTAAAGGCTGTTTCAATAAATATTTGTTTTTGATATTCTAAAGAGGATGTTCATTTACGATTAAACTATAGATAGTTTCAAAAGTAAGTCTGCATTTGTAACGAAAAAGATGAGGTGTTGAATTTCTCATGAAAATTTGGCAGCATAGTGGAAATTGTTAATTTTATTTTCTGTTACCGTTTTGTTGGGGATTTCATCATACATTAATATTAATATATTTTATTATTTCGTCTGCTTTGTGACGCTGGCATGACCCTTAGATATTAATTAACTTACTGAAATGCAGCCTGTCCGAACTGATTAATTTGTAAATTTTCTAAAATGATGCCGTCATCTTTCATAATTCGGAATTAATCTTATGATTTCAGGACTGTAGATCTTATGATTTAAGGAATATATTAATCTTGACTGAGAACAGAAATTTTATCTTGGGAATAACAGTATACCACTAAAATAACTCTTACATTATTTTCTTATCTTATTATGTTATTTTTTTTTATTTATCACATGTCATATGATACGTATGTCACTCAAATACCGTGTCAAGGGTGGAAATGTAGAATTGAAGATCAATGAATTTCCATTGTCTTTGCCCTTGTTCTTTGTTACTCTTCCCTGCTTATGCATTAAACAGTTCATGAAGCTGCCCTTTTTTTCGAGAGGGGGTCTAGCTTTGTGGTTTGACCTGAAAAATAGACTCCCTTTTATTTTCTTGTAAAATTCTCGGATTCACATTACGGAGACATTCCGTTATGCAACGTTTATTTATTTAATAATTTTTTTTTGCTTAGTTTAGATGTTAGGGAGCATTATGAATATTTGATAAGGCCTTTATGGAAAGATGTATAAAGCAAGAGAGAGAGAGAGAGAGAGAGAGAGAGAGAGAGAGAGAGAGAGAGAGAGAGAGAGAGAGCATTCCTTGATTTTCGCTTTGTTTGAGCGAAAGGAAAGCTTAAACCGTTTTGTGGCTCAAAAATTGTTGTCATTATTGTAAACATTTCTTGAACTTGTTAACGGTTTCTAACTTATTTTCCTAAATCTAGAAAATATCTTTTTATTTCATTTGGTGACTGTTAAGTACTCTCATACTTAAATGGCTGTATAAACCCTAAGCGCTCGCTTCCCTGTATATATAATTCACAAAGTAAATAAAAACAAAAAACAAGTTTTATCAGCTCCAATGAGACTGAAAATCCCTTTTACATGTATTGACAGATCAGGTAACCCCATTTTGAATATCCGAATCTCCGTTGCCAAAGGATTACTTTGATTCTCGTGAAAAGAGTTGGCATATGTTTGTTTTCAAGACCAAAGGATTTTCGGATTTTCCCAAAAGCTGATTCGTTTGGTCCTTTTGGTTTCTTTTCCAGTTTGTGAATAAAAGAAGAATTCTGAATATTTTAATATATCCTGTGTTTCTTTTTAGTTAATATTTATCAGTAGAGATGGATGTCATTTTCTAAGCCCTTATCAGATGTTCGCAATATATTTTGTCGATTGTCTACAGAATAGCTTTAAGTGAGATTTATATTTTCAGTGTAGCAGCAATCCAATTTGTTATTCACTTCTTAGATTAATTTTTGGAAAATCTTTAATTGATATGATTGGATCTCCCTGTCCATTGAGGATTATTGTTATCTCCTCATCTTTTAGATTGGCGCCCATTATCATTATTAAGAAGTGACGTACAAAGGAACATTGATGATTTTATATATATATATTTATGCTCTTCATTCTGCAACCGATATTAGTACATTAATTTTGGTGGCGGTTGGCAGCCTTTCGCTTTTAATATTCTAGTGTGACTGATAAGACAGCTTCTTTATATTAATGGGTAAAGTTTCAGTCGTTTATGATATAAATGGGCTACCCAGTAGTACGTTCATCGTTATAATTAATAGACTTCACTTAAAAAAAATATTATATATTAGAAATTTCAATAATAGCGCTACAGCTCTACGTTGTGCGAAAAAAAATAAAGCCAAAAACTTCGGGAGGGGTGTATATGTATGTATGTATGTATGTATGTATGCATATATATATATATATATATATATATATATATATATATATATATATATATATATATATATATATATATATATATATATATATATATATATATATATATATATATATATATATATATATATATATATATATATATATATAATATAAATCACAAAGGTCCACGTGGTTTTAGTGTCAGCAAATACCACAGGAAAACAACGGGAGTAATTCAACACCAAGCGCTTCCCACGTTTACTCGCATATCGTCCATTACTATGCGTTGTGTATATATATATATATATATATATATATATATATATATATATATATATATATATATATATATATATATATATATATGTATATATACAAACTGTTTGCTTTTCTAAGCATTTCATATGTGATGAGGTTACTTGTCTCTAACTGCAACCCATCACAGTCAACAGTCACCAAATACACAAATCTTTGCTTAGTTCTACAGAACGTTATAGATATTCGAGGGAAAGAGACCGAGCCGTCTCCCATTAGAGGAACTGAACTTTGGTGTGTCTGTGTGACGTGCGATTTGAACCCCTTACCTCTTATGTCTCATGATATACCCACAGTACTCTCATGTAACGAGCGAGAGGGTCAGGCTTTTCAGTTCCGATGTTCTTACTTTTGAAACCAGTGAGCCTTTGTTGTTGTACCCAGTGAATTATTTACCCAGTAATCAGACCAAAATATTTGACCAAAATCGTTTCTGTAATACCTGAAGCTCTTGTGATATAATTATGCAAATTTGCTTTTAAGATGTTTATTTGTGTGTTTGGTGTGTATTAAGAATTAAGAATACCCTTACACCGTGTAATGGGTAACAACGCTAATAACTTTGTCTTAAGCAGAAGTTTGACCAAATTTCTTATTTCAACATTTTTGTTTGCATAATTTCCGCAGTATTGTGTCCTCCGCGTGTATACCTAATCCTGAGAGGCGTTTCCACATATATTCCACGGCAGGCAACGAAAGGAGATAGAAAAATAAATCCACCAAAGCTGCAGCTTGCGGTACGATTCTCATTGAACCTTTTTCAGAAAAGAATCTCGAAGTTTTCTTTTTCTTCCTCTTTTTTTTTTTTGTCTTGAAGAAATTTTGTGGGAGTTGGGAGCGCCATCCCTTGAAGCATATCCAAAGCCTTGGAAGGAATTTTGCTCAACGTATATATTTTCCTATTTTTTCTCTTTTGCCTCTCCTTAACGACTCAAACATTCCGAAAATGAAGGAACCGGGCATTTTCACTCAATCCTCTGTTTATTTTAGGTTTTATCATTTTTTTCTTTTTCCTTTTGAAGGTTGGTTAATCAACAAAAGCCGGGCGCGCGAATATTCATGGCGCTCGGATAAGAATACTGTGTCTGCGTCAGTGAAATTCTGGGTTTAATTTTATGAAACTCATACCTCCTCCTTTTTACTGTGGAATCAAAACATTTGCTCGCCTGGAAAAGCTAAACTTAAAATGTATTTTTTATTAATGCATTTACTTTATTCTATAGAGTATTCATAATATCATTAATAAGAACTATATATATTAAGCAGTCGTTGTGTATTTTACCGTGTAATAATCTTGGAATATTTTATCATCCATGCACTTTTGGTAAAAGCTTCGTCCGATCACGATAAATAGATTTCAAATTTTTCATACTCTTCCCTTTACTTCATTGGTGGCTAATGCAGAAATCGTGACGGTTGTCCACATATACGTTTTAGTATATTTAAATGTGATTTGTTTTTGGGAACCTCTATTTACATTTGCAGAACTTAAATAACGAGTGACGGTTATATTTTTATTAGGTGGTGATGAAATGCATAAATTTTTCAGCTATTTCATCATCTTTACTCCCCAATGTGTTCCTCAAAGGAAAGTTGTCGTTTGAGGTTTTAAAACCCGTACTAACCTCCAAAATTTAGGTTTTGCGGCTAAACTGGTGCAACTCTATAAAATTTCCGACCATAATAAAATTTCCGATCATCAGTTGGCATGCAAGTTCTGTTCGCTGATGGTGTTTGGGAACTGTCCACTCCCTTGTCATGTATCAGATGTGCTTTTTCTGCATTATTGTAAAGGGTCTGACTAGTATAAAGGTGGAATGTAGTGTAACCATATGCCATGTCGTTTTGTGGTAGGAAAGATATGTTCTCGCCTTTTGGCTTATTGATTCTTATTACGGAAGTTACTGAAAATTGATTCTTATTATAGAAGTTATTGAAGATTGACTCTTATTACGGAAGTTATTGAAAATTGATTCCTATTACAGAAGTTATTGAAAATTGATTCTTATTACGGAAGTTATTGAAAACTGATTCTTATGACGGAAGTTACATTTATTTAAAGAAGAAAAGTATTCAACGCGTGAGCAGCACCTATTTCATATAGACAGACGTTTTAGGCAGATTAGAAATCTTCCTAATCGCTGATCTAAAATACACCTTTTGCTTGACATCTACCATTTCTTGGACAAATGATGAAGGGAAAATGAGGGCAAATGCAAAGCAATGATTAGTGTCCTAAGTCCTTATTGCTTATGCTGCAAGGTGTATAGAATGGACATGAGATACAGTCACTATAAACAGATATATAGAAAGATTGCAGGTGCATATATATTAATACAAAATAGACAGTCACCGTAGATATAAAAATAGATAAAGAAAAAGCACATATTTTTATCTAAAACATAAAATCATGCAAACACATAGATAACAAGACAGAAACCTTCTTCCGCAACTCTCTCTTTGGCTGATCTGCATGAACTCTGGAGTGAAGGATATTTTCCCCTCCATTAGCAGCAGATTGCCCAGATTTCAGTATGTTGCGTTTGCAACGTACTGACGTCGATTTTATGCACCGCAGCAAAAAAGGTTTTCGCCCTATTAGGCTCTCTCTCTCTTCTTCCTTGTGGAGACAGTTTCGCTCTTCATCCCATAATGGACCATTATGCCCGTGGACAAAAATAGATGCCTTGTTTATAGGGGAAAATGTACTTGGCAGGAATAAAAAATAATACAATTTATTTTCATTTATTTAAAGAGTATTGTGCCCAAACACATTTTATGGTGTTAATTTGACTTTACTATCATTTCCTAGAGTAAAATTTTTTTTAGCTTGCAATGTGCAAAAAGTGTTTCTCACTTCTAGAATGTGTCATAAAATGTGTCATTCCATTCGTATAATGTAAGATTTTTAGCCAGTAATGACCTTTAATATTCTCATTGCTAAATACAGTATAGCATTCACCTTAATTGAAATACTAGTGATTTTGGAAATGTTGCGCAATTGGAACCTCAAAGATTCAAGGGAATGTGTAATGCATTACTACCCTAAAACAGCTCACCTTTTACTTTAATAATTAATTCTATTTATGTTTTTACCTTACTTATTAATTTACTCATCTGTCTTTTCTTTCTAATAACTGATCTCTTCTTTCTGTATTTCCTATTGTATTATGTAATTTCTTTAAAATTAGCACCATATTCCTTGGAAGCTTTAATTTCAAGTCAGTGGCCCTTATAGGCTCGTTCCATATAAATAGTGTTTATCTTCTGAATAATAATAATAATAATAATAATAATAATAATAATAATAATAATAATAATATAATAATAATAATAATGCTATTGGTAGAACTTACAACACATTTAAATTATATTTGGTTTTGTGAATAAATCAGATTACTCGAAAAATAGTTATCTATGTCCAGATTGAAGGAGTTTTGCATTTCTCTCTCTCTCTCTCTCTCTCTCTCTCTCTCTCTCTCTCTCTCTCTCTCTCTCTCTCTCTCTCTCTCTCTCATGGAGTATTATACACAGAAGTAGTTTCATTATAATATTTTTTTCCTTTCTTACTAATACGATTCTCTTATACGCATGTGCATCTTCGAACCCCAAGTTTGCATCATGTACTCCCTGTAATAAGCTTAATGAAAGTAATTGTTTTATTATTCTACGTAAAACATCGACAGATGCTCTCTCTCTCTCTCTCTCTCTCTCTCTCTCTCTCTCTCTCTCTCTCTCTCTCTCTCTCCTTAATGAGGAAGTGTAGCATTGTTCTAAGTAATTGTGCTATGAATTCAGCACATTCAACCCTCTGCCAACAAAAGACAAGAGTCTGGTCCCTGGTGGGATGGAGCCTCGCTCGACAAAAAAAAAAAAAAAAAAAAGAGGGTAAAAATGGTACTTCCTTCTCTTCCAACGCGTGAAGAAGGTGAGGAGAGTGCGGGATGAAATCCTAAATGGGGACTCCTTGTCTACTTAAGGATGCGATGGCTCATCTCCGTGACTGGTAAATTCTCAGCCGCATTAACCTAGATTAACCGGGAAGAGGAGACCTGAAAAAAACTCTTCGAAAATAACCTGTACAAAGGCGTGTCTTTTGTTCCTTTGGAAATGTCTGTTCTCGTGTTTTTGGCCTTGATCGCCCTCGCTTTGCCAGGAAGAATACACGTCATCAGTCGCTTTAGATTATCGATCTTGGCTTGCCTTTGTATCCATGTTACCTGCAGAAAATTAGGTTAGTATCTGTGGAAAGTCTTCTATTCAGAGTTGCAGACAACACAACATAGCATTGAGATGTCCAGGTACGTAGCCATTATAAGAGGAAGAAACCAAATATCACAAGTTTTTTATTCACTATTAGATTTCAGTCTCGATAGTATTCAGATTCAATTTAGGTTTTGTATTGAGATGTGTGTGTGTGTGTGTGTGTGTGTATATATATATATATATATATATATATATATATATATATATATATATATATATATATATATATATATATGTATATATATATATATATATATATATATATATATATATATATATATATATATATATATATATATATATATATATATATATATATATATATATGCATATATATATATATATATATATACACACACACACACCAATTCCTATGTTTATGAATTTGTACAAAGGGTAACCCAGGGACATGCTAACGAGTACCACTATACCCTGGTATGTCCAGCCTTGAGTGGAGTGGGAGAAATGTATATAGAAAGATTTTATATCATATGGTCAAATAGTTACGAGTTAAATCACCTGTTTAATGTCAATGTCAAAATACAAAATGAAATGTGCAATCTTGCCAAGTTTGTAAAAATCGTAATAAATCAATTTCGAATTCCTTGTTAGTGTATATTAAGTCCATTTGGGCCTTGAAATAAAGATTATAATCTCTTGTAAGTAAGCTGTAAAATTTTACGTGGGCTGAAATATACAATTAGACCTTGACTTTTTTTTAACAGTGCAAGGCATTTGAATCTGTGCATGTTGTCTTTGTGTGTCATATTGAAGTATCTCATATGTATTTTGTAATTTCTGTATTTCTTGAAATAATATCTTTCTATATACATCTCTCTCACTCCACGCAAGGTTGCACATATCAGCATATTCATGGATTACCCTTTATAATAAAAACTTTGAAATCTGGGAATATATAAATTTAAGAACATATTATTATATGCAATTTCGTTTATTTACCACAGTGTGAACAATCATATATCCATGCTTACGCAAGCTTGAATTTTGTATGAAATATGCAGAGTTTACGTCTCGCTCAATACTGGTAAATTCTGTTGAAATTATCTCCCTTGAGAGTGGGATGTTTTAATTGGCTGAGCGATACAATACCCGGCTGGCTATTGCTGCGACAGAGTTCGATCCCAGACTATTGTTGGTAATCCACCCAGCTTCTAGTGGGTAACAGCATCTGCAGGGCTAAAGGAAAAGAAGCTAAAAAGTTAAGTATGCCTTAGTTTAACCAGACCACTGAGCTAATTAACAGCTCTCCTAGGGCTGGCCCGAAGGATTAGATTTATTTTATGTGGCTAAGAACCAATTGGTTACCTAGCAACGGGACCCACAGCTTATTGTGAAATCCGAACCGCATTATGACGAGAAATGAATTTCTATCACCAGAAATAAATTCCTCTAATTCTTCATTGGCGGGTCGGAGAGTCAAACGCCGGGCCAACAGCGTGCTAGCCGACAGCTCTACCCACCCCTCCAGCTAAGAACTAGGAAAAGAAGCGTGGAGCCTGAAACATCTTCCCTAAAAATTTGCTATGAAACCAAGAGGCTGAGGCCAGTTTAACGCCACCCTTCCGGAGTTTAAAAAGTGTAAAGGTGTATGGAGTCCGTCCCATTATCTCGTTTCCCCGTACTATCATTTTCATTGTACGCTTTTTTTCATTTCGAGTGAATGGCTGCAGTATGTGTTCACCATCCGCTTCTGAGAAAGTCTCTCTGGTTGAAAGTGGTCAGCCCCTTATCTGTTCAGACGCTCTTTACGACCCACCAAAGTCAAGTAGCCATCAGATACATAATTCAGGGTCCTTAGTGGTTTTTTAGGAAACGGGATCAAGACGTTTCCTCCGTGGAGTCGAACTCATGAGACCATTGAGCTGTTGTGACTATATATGATTATATGAACAAGAGAATGAATAAAAGATTAATATTAGATATAATTTTACGTAATTTGTCTTAGATTTTGCGCAGCCTTTGACTATCGTATCTTCTGTCTGTCATGTGAAGTTGTGCTGATAGTAGATTATCTAATATTGTTTGTTGACCCTCCCCATGGGATTGATCCTTCTTATTGTTTAATTTTTTTACTGAATTGGTTTTGTTCGCTTCCTTACGCATATTCCTGTCGTGCTTGATGAATTGGGACCTTGCAAAGGCCTCCACGAAGACTAAAGGTCTTGGGGTTGTATCAAGGAATTTACACGTGCGCGCGCAGACACATAATATGTATATGTATATATATATATATATATATATATATATATATATATATATATATATATATATATATATATATATATATATATATATATTTAAATATATATGTGCGTGTGTATGCATAAGTTAGTATATAGATATATATGCATATATTATACATAATACATATATGCAAATACATCTTATTTATACAGAAGCATATAATTGAAGTAAAATCGAGGTTGTGCGGTTTTTTTTTTTTGGTGCTTGAATGAAATATTGAATTATTCATGCATTACATTTTTGTATATTGATTTGGTGTTTAAACTTGTAGTTACTCTCAGTGATATATGATGCTCTTGCCAAGAAGCACGTCATTGTTTTATGATGTTCTCGCCAAGAAGCATGGATACGAAATTTGATTGTAAAGCTTCGTCTCTGACTGAAAAAAGATACTGAAAACTTCAAAGGCTAACTTTTTGTTTTTTAATATGATTCCAATTTAATCCTCACAAACAATATTTTGTTCTGTGTTTTTCGTCAAACCTTTGTAGGATTAGTCTAGTGAAGGTGAATGGTCGCCTTTACCCCCGTGTTTCGATTTATGCACTGAATACCATACACGCATTCATCCACCTGTTCCTCTCTTAGAGCAGACCTGGTCATAAGCATGTTTGACCTTCAAGATCCGTAAGGAAGAATAATTTTTGGTAGCCTGATCCACATTTCCTTTTTCTTGAAGGAACTAACTGTGAAGGTTTTACGTTAATTGTATTGGGAGTGCCTTATCCAAGACATTGGTCTTAATGCACATAGAGTGGCACGGTTAACTATCCAGCATTATCTTAATGCTATAAGGATTCACGTGTTCCTAATTAATGGACATTGAGCTCAAACGCCTTCATGTTTTTGCTCTATTTTCTAAATCTTTATTCTGTAGATAACGCTCCTGAATGACTAAATCTGTAATTTTCCGGACGTAGATATTTTTTTGTATTAGTAATTCGTAATTTTGGCATTATCTCTTAACGTTACTAAAAGTTTCTATTGTTGTATTTGCGTGCATGAAGGGTTAATCATACATAACATACGATGGGGGAGTGCAATTAGTTTCTAAAACTTATCATATTATAACAAAGTTCTGGGTTGACTAGTTACAGTATTTTACTTTCACAATAACAGAGAAGGGTTGGGAAGATGCGATATAAGGAAGTATTTTTTAATGTGTTAACTCATTTCCTCGCAGTTATTTTCGTTTTTTTTTCCGTAACATCTTCTCTTCTTTAATGATGCTCACATTTTAGAAAAGCCTTCTTTAGCCTTTATACCTGAAAGATTGCTGTCACAAGCGAACAACATCCACAGTCATGTGTATCGATTATGCTGATTTCTATTTCCCATAGAGAAAATATCTCTCTCTCTCTCTCTCTCTCTCTCTCTCTCTCTCTCTCTCTCTCTCATTCTTACTGATGATTATTCTAAGAGTTTCCGGTCTCTGGGTTTTCAAAATCTATGTAAGTTGCCGGTAGGATGAGTTTTGATTCAATAAAATACCAACCATCGCTACAGGATGCTGCTTCTGAATAGTTTCCTCATGTATGTGTTTAACATAAACTATTGTTGATGGCCTCTGAAATTTTACGTCGAAACGTGTAATAAAATGTTTTACCTTTTAATGAAGAATGGGCTCTTTACGTAATTACGTCTTTTGTTTGTGTCCTGAACCTGCTTTTCTTTTCTCGTGAGCCGAAACTTCTTATCTAACTTGGTCAGAGAATTCCTCCACTGGTTCTGGGAAATTCTCTGTTCCTCCTCACTCTCACCATATATACGTTACCTTGTCCCGGTGTTCATTTGCCCTGTTTCCGGTGTGCTTTTCCAACCCTCTCCCTTATACCAGTATCCTCGGACGGTGACCTTACCTAGAAAAGAAAAAGAAATATGTATCTGCAATATGTGCATTATTCTTATTTCCTGAAAATTAAAACTTTATCTTCATTTATCATGTGTCCTAAATGACGGTTCAGCATATAAACAGATACGCATGCACACACACACACACACGTATGTGTGTGTCTGTGTTTGTGTATATGTGTATGTATGTATGTATATATATTAATATATGGATTAATACATCCTCATACACTGATACAATGACACATGTATGTAATCGCGTGTTTTTATGTGCGTATATTTAAGTGTATAATATATATATATATATATATATATATATATATATATATATATATATATATATATATATATATAGTACATTATATATACACACATATATATACATATATATATCTATATATATATATATATATATATATATATATATATATATATATATATGTATATATATATATATATATATATATATATATATATATATATATATATATATATATATATATATATATATATATATATATAATACATATATGAATATACTGGTAGCTTTTTTTACTAGATACATATATAATTGTAATAACAACAATACCCTCTTAACATCTTAATTTTTGGCATTTTGGTTACACTTGCATCTACGGACCTTAAAATCCAAGTAACCATATGAAGAAATTCTAGCCCTCAGGCGAGATTCGAACCCGCATCGGAAATGTCAAATCAAGATAAGATAAAACACATTGCCATGATGGTCTATCCAAGTTCTAATTGATCTCTCTCTCTCTCTCTCTCTCTCTCTCTCTCTCTCTCTCTCTCTCTCTCTCTCTCTCTCTCTCTCTCTTTTTTTTACGACAATGATAAAATTTTTAAGCTTTCAAGCCCTTTTTAGTAATAAGGTGCATGAGAACCTGAGCTGCCAGACCTCCGCGGTATTTCATGAACCTCACGAAAGTGCCTGCGGGAAAGTGAAAGCTCTGCACCCCTCTTATCCCAGATCAGAGCGATCACCTCGATTTTGAACTTTCTTCATATCTATCCTTTGAAGCGTCTTGATCCGATCCTTTCTGAAAGATCATGTTGGTCTGAGTTGCCATTTGCTGTTGGAGGGGGAGATATGCAAATTGGGTTTCACCTGAGTGCTTAGGTGTTGATGCCACAGACGCGAGGGCATTATTACCACTCTTGTTTTTCTTCCTCCCTCCACTTCATCGAAGACGATCTTTGTTCTTGAGGAAATTAGTTCTTCACTTAATACGGTAGAAAGAAGATGAAGGTAACGTTCTAAATCTTGATTTTATGATACACTGCTCTTATTGTTTGTACTGTGGGCGGATTTACTGGGAGTGGTGGTTTCCTGAGGGCCCTTTTACTTTTGCTTCAGCATTTATTCAGCTTCATAGAATCCGGTTTAAACATAAATTTGCTATCGTATAGTCACGCGTTCTATGAGGATTATAACATAAAGCAGTCTACAAAACTTTGTTTTTCTTAGCTTGAAGGTGTTCAAGGCAAGGTCCAAATTATCAGTTATTTGATTTGTTCTTTAATTACTGCCAGTATGTTGTTTTTATTGTGCTGTTTTATATGTAAATGAGTATAATATTTTTAATTTTAATTTTTGTGTGAGTATTAAAGTGTTTTACCCAAAGGCGGAGTCATACAATCATTTTTACGATAGAATATTCTTGATGTTATGCAATTTCTTTTTATCAAGTCTGAAGGATTATGAATTTTCACATTTGACTTCCTGTTACTGAATACCTCGCCCTTGTAATAATAACAGTAATAATAAAACTGTGGTACAGTTTCATCAGTGAGAGAGAGAGAGAGAGAGAGAGAGAGAGAGAGAGAGAGAGAGAGAGAGAGAGAGAGAGAGAGAGAGAGAGAGAGAATTTGTGTTCTTTATGAGCATGCAGATATCAGTGTTCACTTACGTTTTTGAATTTGTGTGCGTATATATATGTGAGCGTTAGAGAGGTTGAGAAAGAGAGGTCGTTGGTATTTATTTAATATGTAAATAATTTTCTCAAATGTCAATACATTAAAACTTTGATATGGATATAAAAATGAAATAGCGGAAAGCTACTATGCTAAGTAGAACTTAAAGGAAGCTTCTTGCTATCTTATAAGCATTTGCGAATAACAAATGTGTATAATTCTGTGTCATCTTTAAGGCGCTTTTCCATTTGCGCATTTCTGATTGGGTCACAGCGAATGTGCTTAGCCCATATCTCTCCGCTTTGTGAGGAACCATTATCGGAATTGGCAGGTGTAAAAAAAAAAAAAATCTAGAGTTAGTATTACGCCCCGGGTGAGTCCCAACGACAAATATTGGCATTAATTGGCCAAGGAAGGACGATCAGCCAATCACATATTAGTATTATTTGTCTTTCGCTCTGGATTTCGCTCACAAACTGTTTCATATTCCTTCATCCCCTCCACTTCTCATGACTTATGTTTGGGGGTTTTCTCTTGTACCTTTTTACGTTGTGGCTTTATTTAGATTATTCTGTTGTGAGTTTCCTGTTTTCGTTTTCAACACTCATTTTTTTTTTTTGTTATGAGATTGATATTAAATATATCCAAGGTTTCAGAAATTTTATGTAAGTCTTGTTTTTAAAACTATTTTTATTGTTGTCATTGATTATATTTTTCATGTGTAATGCTTTTTGTAACTATGTTTTTGCCCTTCTCCTTTTTTTTTATGAGATCGATATTGAATCTACTCAAGGTTTCAGAAATTTTATGTAAATCTAGTTTTTAACATTATTTTTAACGTTGTCATTGATTATATTTTTAATGTGTAATGCTTTTTGTAACTATGTTTTTGCCCTTCTTATGGTTTGCATTATTATAAATTCCCCTGCTGTATTTGTATATGCATATGTACGTATGGTTGAAGATACTCAAACTTAAAGCTCTACAAATAGATTACTTAACCTCTAAGGCCGTTTCCGTATCCCAAGCTCAGTTTATTTTTTTCAAGGTAACTTTAGTCCTTTTTCCAATGTCCTCTAGGAAATTGAATGATTGGGATTTTGTCAGAGAAGACTACGTTTCAATTTATTCTTCTTTAATATTTACACCGGTGCAGTATTGAGTAATTGCTCTGCTGATTGTAATTCAGAAAAATTATTTTCATATTAGGTTCAACTAGAAGAAGAAGAAGAAGAAGAAGAAGGAGAAGAAGAAGAAGAAGAAGAAGAAGAAGAAGAAGAAGAAGAAGAAGAGAGAGAGAGAGAGAGAGAGAGAGAGAGAGAGATGCAGTCAATAAGTAGTTAGTTGTTGAAAATTATTCAAGTTCCGTAAAATATCCAGAGATAAATGGATATCCATTAGTTTCTCTAGTGACTCTGTCCCTGCGAAGAAGAAAAAAAATCGAAGAAGCACTTTGTCCCAACTTTCCTATATATCTTCCTATGGCTATTTAGAAGTGATTTACCCAGGTTCTAATGCCCGACTACCTGTTGCTCCTTGATTTATGAATGCCTATAATTTTCGTCGTAGTACTTGACTTTTACGCTGTGTGTGTGTATGTGCGTGTGTGTGTGTGTGTGGGCGGGGGCGCAGGAGCTGATGTTGGAAAATGAAAGCATGTAGCAAAGAATAGGTGAAACCCTAGTCTAGGAATGCTGGATTATTTTAAATATATAAGAAATATAGGAAAGGCATTATTCTTGATGAAAGTCAGAACTTGAAGCGAGAAAGCTAGGATGCTAAGAACATGATGGGCTTCGATTCAGCACTCATGTTGAGAACAGTGGAAAGAAGACTGAAGAGATAAGGAAACAAAGTTTGATAAAATGGCGGGGAACCAACATATGCATGGAGCAGTATCGATGAAAATGAATGCATTCTCCTGTCAGCAGCATATCGACAAAGGAGAGGTGAACTCTATCATCTATATAGTGCTATTCTTTCAATATCCAGTATTATATGCTTTCAGTTCTTGAATGCTGATCGATATAAGGTGATTAGTTTTCAGATTCGGAAACGTCATTCTGAAGATAACAGGAGTAATGAGAAGGAAGAACCAGGTAGCTCAAAATGCAGATATAATGCTTGAAAGGCGATAAAAGAAAGATGCAAGGACTGAAATATTTTAGCAAGATTAAGAACTTTAATAAATTTCGAGAGTATGAAATCGTTGCCGCGAGAGTATGAAATCGTTGCCAAGCATTTTCTCTTGTTGAATGCAGTGCCAGACTTTTTATTAAAGCACTGATAAGCCTTTTTCTTGCATCAGAGATTAAATGCTGATGACTAGATAGGTAGTTCTTGCTTTCTGTATATTCAGGATGGAAACGTAGGAGCTGTAACAGAGTTTGGAGTGTCATGATTACTGGGGAAGAGAGGTTCGTGGGAAGTGTTCTTGGAAAGAAGTGCAGCTGAAGAATTATTCTCAGGCCGCAGATAAAGAATAAAATGCATTTGGTACACATTCGTATATATATATATATATATATATATATATATATATATATATATATATATATATATATATATATATATATATATATATATATATATATATATATATATACTGTATATATATATATATATATATATACGAATTGTTGATATTCATCTTTTCAACGATAATAACTTTATAAAAGATATGATTAAAAATGTAGTCTTTGGAACATCCGTCGGATAATGTAGTATAATGGATTAGTTATGTATATTTTTTTATAACCGGAATAAATAAAGTATAACAGTAAACTTCTGCTTTAAGAACAGGAGAAACGTGTATCAACTTTGTTTTTCCAGTTAGAGATTATTCAAACCCAGTGGATACAAAATTTCATCACTTAATCGAAATTTAATGTTTTTACTGTGGTATTGGTTCAGCTGGAATAAAGAAAAAAGTTTTAGTTGTCAACTGTAAAGAGAGAAAAACATTTTTCAGTAAACTTTATACACTGGTCTTTATATTTTCATGTAGTTATTTTCCTTTTTTATTCCTTTTATTTTGTATGAGAGAAAGCCTGTTCTTAAAAGCCCTGACTCACTGGATAAGAGGGAAAGGTCGTCTAGGCAATCAGGCCGAAAAGAATGTTTCTTGGTCCGTTAATTAATACAGTGTCCAGAATGGTCCAGTCTCTCTCTCTCTCTCTCTCTCTCTCTCTCTCTCTCTCTCTCTCTCTCTCTCTCTCTCTCTCTCTCTCTCTCAGCCATTCAACTTAATGGAGACTTGGTTCCGTGTAGTGTGCTTTTAGTATTCCCCAGTTTGTGTTTTTGGGTCTTTGGGCCTTGACATTAGTAAGTCTTTAGTCTGCTTTAATTTTATTGATTGGTTTGTATGCCTTAATGTACAGCATGACTTTAATGAACTGTCATTTAAATGAATGAACTTAATTGTGAGATGAATTAGCTACTCGATTGATGTTAATTCAAATATCAAACTAATTCCATTTATGTGTGAATAGAAATTAAAGGAATTGATGCGAACGTTTTCTCTTTCCTTGTATATTTTTCTTACATAGACTTGTCGAATGCTAACTTAAGATTAAGGTTTGCATTTTACAGCTTAAACTGTCTGAGAATGACAGGCAGTGCAAGTTAGAAAGCATAAGAAGTTGATCATTTACAGTCGACGGCCTAACTGGCCCATGTCTGATTTCTTCTTACAGCAAAGTCTGTGAAGAAAGAGGCAGTGCCGGTATAAAAAGGACACGTGAACGATATTGATTTTACTTTTATTTAAGTAGGCCCAACACTATGTAAGTGGGCTTAGCTTGTGACTGTGCTGGGTATTAAAGTCATTTACACTGAAACATCTTATTTTTGCTAGTAATTCCAAATTGAAGTGACTTCCGTTACCCAAGCTTATTTCGAGATTGTTATTAAAAGTATGCAGAAGTTGAAAGTCACAAAAGTTTAAGTTCATGGTTACCTGTTGGCAATTTGCATTTGTATGTGTGTGAAGTTGTTTAAATCGCTTTGGCGTGTGAAATAATTTCTGGGAACAACAGATAAGGTATTAAAGCGAGTTATTCCTATTTATGTCTACTAGAGTGCATGTTGATGAATATTAATATATGAAAACATTCAAACTATTTAACCGTCATCAAACAGATGGTTATAGTTTCTTCTCTAATTTGCAAGATAATATCCATTGGCCACGTCTGCTTATCAGGAATCCTTAACACTTTCCTGTAATTCGCCGCAGTTCATAGTCCTTACTTGTCTTTCAACAGCATTCCTTTCCACTGTTGTTCATGATATAAAGAACATTCAGTAACAAAGGCCGTCTTGTTAAGTCATCTCACTTTGTGCTTTTGTATTGTAATATAGTGACAAAAAAAAAACTTTTGGCTCATTTTATTCTAGATTGTTTAAATCTTTGTGACAGCAAAGTTTGCAGAGAATTTCAGTGTTATGTTTTATCGTAATGAAGAGCTTCCGCACTTTCATCACTAAAACAACATTTTTTTTATATGCCAGTGTGTGTTTCATCGCACTTGGCCTTCATTCATATTAAGATTTTTATGAGCATGCCTCACTTAATTCTCTACTTTTCTTTAATAATTACATACTCCATTTCAATAATAATGATAAAAATGACTAGTGAAAATTGTAAGCTTTTAGGAACGCTTTTTCTGATCAGTTTTGATAAATTTATTTGACTGAGACGCTAAGAATTTATGCTGTTATGTAACCTTTCGTGTTAATTCAGTCGCCCGTAATTATATTGTTGCTCTTTAAAAGTTTTAGAAACGTCACATAATTTTATTCAAATATAAATTTTCGTTTCGGCTTATTTATGCAATAGCCTTGTTAGTCTCTCTGCAATCCACGTTTAAAATGTTTACTAATTTCAGCCGTTTACCAGAATTTCGTCAAATCCGTATAGAATCAGAAATACGCCTCATTAGAATTATTTTTAATTGGTTTAGCGTGAAGGGTGCACATTATTCTGTTTGCCTTATTTTCAGAACGTTATTATTATTATTATTATTATTATTATTATTATTATTATTATTATTATTATTATTATTATTATCTAAGATGCCATATGGCTCAGTGGGGAAAGTAGCAGTACGGATAAAGGTATACAGAAGAAAACACTCTACTAGAAATGAAGGAAACCAAGTAACATTCAAACAAATACCAGTGAAAGGAGCCTCATGTGAGCCTGCTCAAAAAAAAAAACCATTTGCAAGGACTTTGAACTTCCAGATTTCCAATTATTAAACTACACGACTAGGAGGGCCATTCCATAATTTTGTCATATCTAGCGAAAAACTTGTAGAAAATTTCGTGGTAGTGACCTTTATGAAACAAAAATCAAGAGTGTCAGAAATTACTGATTTTGTAGTGCTACGTGGTTTATGGTGTAGTATGCGGAGATATAAATGCAAAGGATGATAAGGATTTAAAAGAAGTGTAATAAATCGTGTACAGTAAGGTAATTAAACGACAGTGCCAAAGATTAATATCTGCAATGAGAAATCTAACAGAATTTGAGTTTGTCTTAACAATTCTATCTAGCAATTCTATATGAAAGTGAACCGTTGAAGACCAGACTAGGGAACAACATTCAAAAGCTACTTAAATAAAAGACTGAAAAAAAGGCCTTAGGGGTAATCATGACTTGAAAAGCCTTGAAAAAATTTCTCAATGTCTTTTTTTTTTTTAACTTTTGTTTGTCAAAAGTAAAAAAAAAAAAAAAAAGTGCACTCAGGAATGACACCTATAATTGTACAGGAATTTCTTGTAATCCAAGAAATACTGTCAGTGAAAAATCTGGATGGTGGGGCTCCACTGCCTTAGACCCGCTAACATTCACACTTTTGAGTTTTATGAAGGTACGAGCTTGTTGGCGCGCGATACGCTGCGCTGAAACCCGGCGCTGCCCGTCATGTCTCCCCTACCCTCCAGATCCTCTACCCACTCCACCACCACCCTAGGTGGACAAACAGGTTTGCAGGAGGAGGGTAGATGTGTCATGTCTCCCGTACCCTCCCGATCTCCTACCTACCCCACCCCCATCCGGGACAGACAAACAGGTTTTCAGGAGGAAGGTGGATGTGTCATGTTTCCCCTACCCTCCCAATCCATTACCTACCCCGCCCCACCCGGGGCGGACAAACAGGTTTGCAGGAGGAGGGTGGATGTGTCATGCCTCCCCTACCTTCCTGTTTCCCTACCTACCCCGCCCCAAGAAAGACCCACTTGGATTTTATTATTATAGATAGATAACTTAATTCCCACAATTGACACATTTAAGAACTCATTTCAGCTCCAGCCCTGTTTAGAGGTACAGCCACCACGGGTCTATGCTCAGGAGATGGGATCGACGCAAATATAGTAGCATCATCCGCATAAGCAAATATCTTCATTTCAAGGTTGAACCATATTTTGTGCATAAATGGTGATCTGTTGGTGATAGTTTCAATGACAGTACTCAACAATGCACCCCCGACTCCTTTGGGTCTATGTTTGAAAAGCAATTCCTCATAAATAAACGGTAGAAAGCAGTACGGATGCCAAGACCAATTTTATAAGAATTGCTGTGCACCACTCGAAATTTAAGGAAGTGGATGACAAGTGGCCAGAGTCTTGTGAAAGCCGAACTGCAAACTTAAGATAATGTGACTGGGTGTAGCAGAGATTTTCAGACGTTTTTCCAACAGATAATATATGGGCTATGAAAATTTGGTTGTAATCGGTAGGGCGGGCGTGAGCTCCCACTCACATTTCCCAAGTGGAATAACATTACAAATTCTCCAACTTGTGCAAAAAGAACTCCTTCTAGCTATGTTTCGGATATTAACGGACAAAACTTCAGAATTTTACCTTACGTTGGTTCATGAAATTATTCTTTCTTTGGAGCCACCTATCGTCGGTCTTTGTCTGTGTTCAGAACTCTGATACTTTTCAGGTTTTAGATCAAATTTAGTTTCAGGCATAAATAAAAATACGTAAGTCTTTGCATATTTTTCTTTTCTCGCCGTAGTGATGATTTGGTGATGGATAATTATGTCTAGACCAAAATCCAAGTTTCTGTTAAGATTCTGAATTCGTTCTAAGGCATCATTCATTACAAAACAGACCAACAAGAGAAGTAAAGGGCAGGTTACTTTAATATTATAAAAGTTTTACTAAAAACAACGTGCGCATAGGCCTTTGAAGTTAGGATATTGGCCTATTGTTTGTTTACCATCAGATGGGAAAACATGACTGGGTTCAAAGAATGTTTTGAAACCGGGCTATTTTCCCTTTTGGATATTAGATTACATAACATCTTTTGCCTTTTAATTGTCGTTCTCTAGCCGTCTTTTTGATGCCCTTAGCTACGAATTAACATAAGGTTATTTATGAAATGGTGTGAATTATTATGATGAGAAATAGAAATTCCTAACGTGCAGTATACCAGTACTCTCTCTCTCTCTCTCTCTCTCTCTCTCTCTCTCTCTCTCTCTCTCTCTCTCTCTCTCTCTCTCACACACACACACACACACACACACACACACACACATATATATATATATATATATATATATATATATATATATATATATATATATATATATATATATATATATATATATATATATATGTGTGTGTGTGTGTGTGTGTGTGTGTATGTTTGTTTATATATATACATTATATATATATATATATATATATATATATATATATATATATATATATATATGAGAATATATTTATTCAGATATACCGCATGCATATTATGTACATGTATTGCATCTCTTAATTTATCCCCCATATTAATGACTTCCATTGTCAGAGGATGAAGTAATTTCCATTGATTTTAAACGATCACCAAAGTGGTTTACATGGAAACTTAGCCCTCCGATTGGATGAACCAGTCAAATTTAAAGTAGCACTCCTTGGCTTTTCTATACAGTTTCATGGAGAGTTAATTTAGTTCAGGCCTTATATTTTATGTTTAAGAAAGGAATAATAGGGAACGTCTAGTTATATGGTTTTCTCATTGTAAATTGGAGATGAGGAAGTGTTTTTTTTCCCGTTTTAATGGAAAATGACTCACATGAATCCTTAGGAGGTATGTAGTCTTCAGTTTGTGAATGAGACTTTGTTGGCTGTCAAAATTATGAATTGACAAGAAAATTTTTGAGGGGTTTGATTTTCAATATTCTTGATAAAACATTGCAAACATGTTTATGGCTTTGATTGCATATGCTGGGAAAATAAAAAAAACTTGACCTAAAATTTATTTCTCAAGGTAACTTCCGAAAATCATACTGATTTTACTCAGATTTGCTGATATGACGGTGATGAATATGTTAGAAGTTATTTTAGCGTTTTTGTTATTCCGCTGATTCATGCATGTCATATTGCCTGAGGCATGAACATGACGAAGTATGATATTTATCAATAAACTCTCTTCTTTCAGTTTGTAAGGTTCACTACAGGCTTTGTTTAAAGTCTGTGCTCTCAAGTGTTCTTAAGTTGATTTACTAGAAATGAATGGTCTTGAGGATCGTAGAAGAACTGGGAACCATGCGTAAATTATCACTGTACTTTGTGCAGTTGGTTATATAGCCTATACAATACTCTAGATAGTGTTTGTTATCCACGCCTTTATTTTTAGTGTAATGTACTCGACCCAATTTTAAAATTATGCCAGTATATCTATTATCTATATTTAGAGCTTAAGTGGCCTTAGCTTTTGGTGCATGGAGATTAGAAGAAACATTCTTAAACTCTCCACTTACCATCAACAAGAGTCAGAGAGGAAAAACTCGTAAGCAATCGCTAGTAAACGGCTTTTTCGAGAAAGAAGTTTCTCCACTTAAAGAACCTAAGTGATGGTCTAGCAACGACCATTTAGTTTTCTAATTTTTTCCCCATTTTTTTAAGGGGGTGGGTTCGGTTTTTGTTTTCTTTTAGCCCTCGTCGTCTGGAGTTGAAAAGAGAACAGGATTTCCGGCAGCTACGAAAAATAATGAACCGCTGTTGTTGTGGTTGGCTCTAGAGAGGCGGCTAGTGCAATAACCATTGTTGGTGATGTTGTTGACGCTATTGTTACGATAAAAGTGCTGCTTCTCCCTGATAGCCGCCCCTCGAGTGCTTTTCCTGGGGAAGACGCAGATGGTGCTATCGTTTCTTACAGTGACGCACGCTGTAATGGACTTCGGATAAGTTTCTTTGTTTAGTTAATTTCGAGTATAATGGGAGTGTAATTTATGGGCATATTGCCAAAGAATATTTTTTCCTTGTTTCTGCGTCCATTTCTTTTTGGGAATGATTCATTTAGTTTCACTGTATTAATTTGTTAACTATGTAGAATGCAATTTAAATATTAGTTTGGTGTCGCGCTGATTGTGTTTGTCTTACCTTTTTCAAGACTTAATAGTACTTTTCTTATGTTCATCGTACAGTTTTCTGGTGTTTTTTTGTATTAGGATCCAGCGTCTGATCAGACGCATGTTTCCACTTCAATTTTATGTTCATATGTTTGTGTGTGTGTATATATATATGTATATATATATATAAATATATATATATGTATATATATATATGTGTGTGTGTGTACATATATACAGTATATATATATATATATATATATATATATATATATATATATATATATATATATATATATATATATATATATATATATATATATATATATATATATATATATATATATATATATATATATATATATATATATATATATATATATATATATATATATATATATATATATATATATATATATATATATATTAATTTAGCTGTATTCTTGGTGTGATCGACAAACCTACCAACCTCTTTCGGCATTTAGCATAGTCATTTTGACCTTAGCAATATGGTACATAGTTTTGTACTTTTTCCCCCGATTACTTTACTTGCAATCATTGCTGCTTGCTAATCAGGTTGTTGTTTAGTATTAGGTCAGACATATTTTCACCTTGAATCGAAAGATTCTGGTCAGCTTCGAAGTCACAGGTACTAGATATTCCCGTGTACTCTCAGGGGAACAATTATGGCGTTGTTGTTAAAAAAAAAAGTGGAGCAAAAAATGTTAAAATGAAGTAAACTCCTTTTCGGTTACAAATGAAATGATTTTTTATTGATGTAATTTTATAGTTATATGTAGCATTCTTACTACACAAGATTTATATTAAATTCTTGAAACGTTGACATTTGCTAATATGGGATTACGAATATTGTAGCTGTATACTATATCAGAAACTTTTATACAGTTTAGGTATATTCGGAAATGCAGTTTGTCTTAGTTTTAATTTTTCATAGTTCCAGGCAGTTTTGCTATTCAGGAAGTTTTTATTCCCGGAAACATGAAGTCTAAGAAAGTGATAAAAACATTAATTTAAGGATGCCCAGGATAATAATTATATTAAGAAATTCAAATCTGCCCTATTCCATTATCAGAATCTTGTTAATAGGTATTCAGGTTTACAGATAATAATGGTATAGTAAATATATTTTCACAATATACAATAAATCAATGATTAAATTTTATCATCCTACACGTCACTCTGTCGTTCATAAAAAAAAAGGTTAATAAAACCCCTTTTCTCCATGATACCATGTTTTTTTGTTTTTGTTTTTTTTTAGTTCTTAGCAAATAGTCTCTTATCTGTTTTCTTATGAGATCCTTTATTGGGTTTCTAGTTATAAATCAGATTTTACGATCATCATCTTCCCATACATTTTTAACGCCGGAAAATTACTTCCTTTTTACCATCTGATTAATGTCTTTTGTCCCTTTATTACGCCAAGGGCATTGTATCACATGATGCCCATTCTTCATCGAATGATTCTTCACCGTTTCCAAAAATTACTTGGCTTTGTCATTAATCATATCGATATCTCTCCTGAACAGTAATTTTTGGCTTTTTTTTTAAGTGAGCTATTGTGATAATAGCTGCCAAATTTACGCTATTTTTGTGGTACATAAAATTATTAGGTCTTCATTGATTTGCACATATAGGTAGAATTTTCTACTAGGTATTTTATCTTTTAAGATTGGATTATATACATTACATATACTGTATATATATGTATGTACATACTGCATATAATATATATATATATATATATATATATATATATATATATATATATATATATATATATATATATATATATATATATATATATATATATATATATATATTATATAAATGCTATATACACATTTATATATATAATATATATATATATATATATATATATATATATATATATATATATATATATATATATATATATATATATATATATATATATATATATATATATATATATATATATATATGTGTGTGTGTGTGTGTGTGTGTGTGTATGTATGTATGTGTGTGTATGTATGTATATATATAATCCAATCTTAAAAGATAAAATACCCAGTAGAAAATTGCACCCATATGTACAATAGCGTAAATTGATGAACAAAAGTAATGAACATACGACATAGAGCAGTCCACAAATATTATTAAGTCACGCGAACTTTGTGCAGATTATGATTTAATAAATAAGTATCTGTGTAGGACATACTCAGCCAAACAAAAATTGTGGTTTTAAATATATTACTGTGTTCAGAAATCACACACATTACATACATATATATATATATATATATGTATATATATATATATATATATATATATATATATATATATATATATATTATATATATATATATATATATATATATATATATATATATATATATATATATATATATATATATATATATATATATATATATACTTTGCATCATTGATCCTCATATAATTGTCCATGTATGCAATGTTGATCTGTTTTCCTGTACATAAATATTATTTGTTTGTTTAACTTGTTTCTTTATGATGACGAACACCATACTTTGCTTTTCACCAGAATCCAGTCTTATGTCGTGGAAATATTTAAAGTAGACGTAACAGTAGAATTATAATATTCAGGCAGTCCGATGTAGATGTATTGTGAGGAAGAGTAAAAAGCGAATGATAATGCAGTGAAGTGTGGTGTGATTAATGGACAAGAGGAGATGATCCCTGAAGCGGATTTGATGGGAAAGTTAGAGCGAAAAATATGACGACTAATGAAAGGTCACAGGGAATGTTTAGAGGAAGCAAGGGGTTCTAGAGGGCATGGAGAGGAAGAGCGTGAAGAGCTTTAACAATGTAGGATAAAAGATAGATATTAAATGTGCTGGCTGGAGAGGTTGAAGTTCAGTGTTTCTGTCAGCAGGTTAGAGATGGAAATGTGCAGTGCAAGAATAAGTGAAAAGGATAATAGTCAATTTTTAGCTGTAATGCTTGCGGCACTGCAGCCTTGCTGAACGACGGAAACGTAATTGAGGAGGCTTTAAAGAATAATAGTGGGGCATCTGGCAAAGTTTTTGACACATACCTTCAATAATAAAGCCAACACAAGAGATGGATTAGAGGAATGTTTCTCATGGTGAAAGAGTGCCAAAGACCTTGCTGGTTGCAGTCATGATTGGTAAGCCCGGGGACGTGAATGGAAAATAGGCCGATTTTTTTGGAAGAGGCCATGTGAATCAAGCGACTCTTGTAACTAGTAAACAAGCTTCTTCGGCGCAATCGAGTTTTCTGTACACTATATAATCAAGGCCACCGAAAATAGATCTATCTTTCGGTGGTCTCGGTATATAATGCTGTATGAGCAGCAACCCTTGAAACTTTAACCACGAACCAGTGGTGGCCTATCTTATATCACTGCCAGAAGCACGATTATGGCTAATTTTAACCTTAAATAAAATAAAAACTACTGAGGCTAGAGGGCTGCAATTTTTTATGCCTGATGATTGGAGGGTGGATGATTAACATACCAATTTGCAGCCCTCTAGCCTCAGTGGTTTTTAGGATCTGAGGGCGGACAGAAAAAAGTGACGACGGACAGATAAAGCCGGCACAATAGTTTTATTTTACAGAAAATTAAAAACAATTTCATCATATTTAGGAAAGATGTTTATTTATACTGCATGGATTTGAAGAATGCAGATGAGAAGACTATTAAAGCACTAAGCAGTGAGTGTTGAAAACGCGCTCATGAGGTATTGAACAGCTGAAAGAGACACCGCATTTTCAGGGCTAAGAGCAAGTGAACTGCTTAAAGGCAAAACAACGAAGGCTATAAACGAAATGAATGACATCCATGAATGATTCTGCAATATATGGAAGGGTGGATTTTAGACTTAAGGTTGCTGGAAAAGTAGCTGGCCGCTTGCTGAATCATGTTTATAGAAGCCGGTTAAATTGGAACCAAATGATTAGGAAGCTCCATT
>NC_089761.1:52441772-52469272 GCF_040412425.1 Macrobrachium rosenbergii | reverse complement strand
AGGAACCCTTTTTTGATGATTTAATAGCTTGTGTTGATCATGCTTATATGAAAAGGATGGAGGTTTCTGTTCATTTAGTTGGCTTTACTGAATAAGTAGCAATTGATGACTTGTTCCACTAACCTCATAAGGTCGTTCACTTACATTCATCTCCCGGTATACTGCTTCGTACTGAGTTTGGCCCCAGTCTCTTCCCTCACCATTTGTTTTAGTTTATCTTTCAGGCTTTAGCGAGATAAAAGCACTTTGCCCCCCGGAAGTCTTAGGACAAGACTTATTGCCAGTGTGCTATTATTTAATATGCAGCTGCCACTCGTTCATCATAAACATTCTTTTAGCCAATCTAAGCGATTGGCTTTAAGTTTTGTCCTCTTGTGGCCGTAAGATTAGTATCATTTAAAAACAGTGTCGAATTAACACTGAATAAACCTGTCGGACAAGGAATTGCCAAGAAGCTAGTTTGGACCTTACAAAATATACAGCCTTACTCTTGGATTTTACCTGATCTTTTCCTAAGAATCAATTCATTTGAACCATTTTTACACTATCCCAATTCATCGAACAAAGGAAACCACTTTGAAAAAGTAAGTGATAACTTTTCAGTTTTGTAAAGGAACTTTATTCCCTCATCTTGCTCGTCTTTGGAATAATTATCACGTAACATTTTGTTAATGATTCTTCCCTATATCTTTAATATTTTAAATTAAGAAAAATAGCAAAAGTAGTTATGAACTTACAAGTGGTTTTCATCCTCGAGAATTTGGGGCTTTTTGTAATTCAAAAGACGCACTGTATATGCAAAAATGAACAAACATAAACATCTTTTTTTATTTTTTACATATTTTGCCATATGTTACTGCTGTTTTACAAGCTCTACATGTTTGTCGAACCACAGTAATAGAATATTAAAGAGGAAATTCAGGCAAAGAATTATCGTAGAAAAGTTGATATAAGCTTCGAAAGGATGATTTTCATTTGCTCCATAAATCTTTTGTGCAAATTTAGCATGATTAGAGGAAATACAGCCTGTAATATGAAATGCTTATCATTATACCCAGATAAAGGTGTATCAGAGCTCTCAGTCGTAAATAATTCCATTTTTTATTCTGACAGGCTGAAGGTTTTTTCTGTACTATAACGTTGTTTGTGATAAATGACCTTTAACAGTGTCAGATAATTAAACATTGAACTTTATCAAATTATTAATGAGCATATGAATTTTAAGTAAATATATGAGTTCATTTGGTGTCTTGGTTTTAGTTTTCTGTAAAAGAAAACTATTGTGCCGGCTTTGTCTGTCCGTCCGCACTTTATTTTTTCCCACTTTTCTCTGTCCGCCCTCAGATCTTAAAAACTATCGAGGCTAGAGGGCTGCAAATTGGTATGTTGATCATCCACCCTACAATCGTCAAACATGTCAAATTGCAGCTCTCTAGCGTCAGTAGTTTTTATTTTATTTAAGGTTAAAGTTAGCCATAATCTTGCTTCTGGCAACGATATAGGATAAGCCACCACAGGGTCATATTTAGAAGTTTCATGGGCCGTGGCTCATACAGCATTATACCGAGAACACCGAAAGATAAATCTATTTTCGGTGGCCTTGATTATTCGCTGTAGCGGCTGTACAGAAAACTCGATTGCGCCGATGAAACTTCGGCGCATTTTTTACTTGTTTAATATCCTTATCTGTACGTATTTGGAGAAAAGACATTTCTATCGTATTTTTCATTGTTTTAATTGTCGTAAAAACTTGCAATAATCCCGGGTGGTCTTCACGTTTACTATAGGTGTTCATTTTGAGGTAAGGCAATGGTGATTTTTAAAGGGTTCCGGCGCTTTAGTTAATTTTATTGGTTGACTGCAAGAACAAGTTTTCTAGACAATATGAGGAGGTTACTTGTTTTCTTGTTAGAAAAAAAAAAAAAATAACATGGCGGGTAACTGACACGCTGAAAGTGAAATACTGTAGAGCGAGGCACGAATGGAAAACCACTTTCTCTCAGGTCCTGGAATATTCTTGTAAGGGAAGCCTTTTGTTTATGCAAATGGCTTGTGTAGCTTTATAATGCATTCTCTCCTAGACATGTTAGGTAACACCTGTCTGGTGAACTTGAGATGGGAATTCCTATAGAGCGTTTTATTATAACGTGATATGGAAGAAAAACCAACCAAGTGATGACGTGATGATGGTTTTCCTTTTATTGCCATTGTTTTATTCCTCATTCATGGTGCATAACGGAATAATAAGTGATGGTTTAGTTACAGAGGGGAGTAGAATGGATGGTACTTAAAAACTAAATTATGAACGTGTGACCATTTTGTAATTTCAACTTTTATTATTTTCGAAGAAAAGGGAATCTTATGATTTTGAATGCTGTTAATGGTATTTCCTTTTCTTTTTCGTATTACCAGCTTTTCATGAAGATATAATGCCATATATATTAACCATGAGTTGTTTTGATGGCTATTTGTATCGGTAAATCTTCGAATTTATTTTGTATAATTGTCACAATTTATCGTAATAATTTTTCGTTAATATGAAACCTAAACTCAGCAATTTTTCCCTTACTTTACTAAGCATATCCCATTGTACGAGTATTGCTTGCCATGCAAATTTCAGAAGTCATTTGTTTATTTTTTAGAATTCTCCTTTCTTCACTATGTCGAAAACTTGTCTCATTTACGTAAGATACATCGCTGGATAGTTTGTCTCATCCCGTCCCTTTCTAACCCTCATCCTCTATGACTGGGACGTTACAATGGCATCGCTTCATCTCCCTCTCTGTATCTACGTTTATACTTAACCACCTTGCTCCTTGCGGTCATTAACTTAATTTTTCGCCATTTCGTTCATGTCTTCCTTACAGGATATTATCCTCTTTGTTAACCTTTTCCCCTCACTCCACTTGCGTGCTCATCTTATCAGCGTTCTCCATTATTCCCAATCTCTTCCCATTAGCCTCTCTCTCTCTCTCTCTCTCTCTCTCTCTCTCTCTCTCTCTCTCTCTCTTTGCTCCTCACACGGGTCATCATCTTCCTCCTCCATTCCAGTTGCCCGCACTTTCTCATAGACATTCTTTTTCCGTCTAGATTTTTGGGATCCTTTTCCTTGCCCCTTCTTCAGCGCTTCCATTCGACTCCCCTTTAAGTTCCTGAAATTTCATCGTTTCATAGCCAGCGTAGAATGAGATGGGTAAACAAATATTTACTCCAATTATGTCGTGCACGGCATATACCCTGATGTCTGTGTACTCACTTTTACTCCCCCGTGGTGGAAAATGGTATTCAAATAGGTCTTCCATTTCAATTTTCTACTCGTCAAGTTCTGAAGGACGAGGCTTCTCATTTTTCCCTTCATTATTAATAGATATATTCCGTTAGAAGTCAGCTTAGTGAAATACTTTTAATGAATTCAAATTTTCTCTTTGTTCTTTTCCTTCCAATGTCTGTTGAATATTTTTGTTTTAGATGAGGTTTTGAATAAGCAGATTTCATCATCTTTAATGGCAAAATCCTTTACCAGTATATTTTGTATTTGAGTATTGTGTGTCATTGCAATAAATAATTCATCCAATATGACGTACGTTATTAAACGAAGAAATAAACTCACAAAAATTTCTGGAAATCATGTTTGAGCGATGTATTCGGTTTATGTAGTGTGTTTCTTTCCTTTCAGGTAATCAGAGCGTGGCTCGGCAAACAACCCAAGTAATATTTGTTGCTTTTTTTTTTCTTGGCTCTTTGCGACCGCTTGTATGTTAATATCCAAAAATCTCCGTATTTTATGGAACTGGAAATAACCTGAATTGGAAGCGTTGTTATATTCTGAGAAGGGAACCACAATATTTTTCATATGGTTTATTTCATGTATTTTCCTATGGGGCTATTGTGACTTTTCTCTTTTAAAGAAAGAGTTAGAAAATTACGCTTTTATATAGACCACCTGAAACGATTAACTTGTGATTATAATGAAAATGAATAATAGAGATATTTTTCTTCTCAATGGAAACTTTTAGAGAGCCTTAACGTAATTTCGTCATACAGAGAATTATTTTATCAGTTTGGCTCTTAGTATAAAAAGTTCCGTAAGAATGATTAAACAAATATTTAAATTCTTTTAGTCTATTGTCTTCTTTTTGTCGTCACTAAATAGCATCTTGCAAAGATTGGAAGATGTGTCTTTCGTGAAATTTAGTCATCTTAGAAAGTTGACAGATATAAGTTAACAAACGCCAGAATTGTTTGTACTGTTCGGTACTGGAGAAAATACAGCATTGAACGTTTTAATGTCGCTGGTTGTGAAATTCGGCTTTTGAGAAAATAGAGCAATGAGTGTTAAAAGGTGGGGGCTTGTGTTAGTAGGCCTCGGAAGACATAACAGTGAACTTTGTTGTCAGGTGGTTTGTGCTATTTGATAGTGGGAAAGATAGAGCAATTGACGCTATACTGGTTGGGGATTATGCTACACAGCTTTGGAGAATGTAGAGCATTTATATTTATAATGGTGTGGGTTGTGCGATGGGCTGTGGAGAGGGTAGAGCAGTGCAACAGTAGGGGTTAGTGCTATTAGGCGAGGATATAGTAATGAGTGCTGTGCAGACGTGGATTGTACTTTTTGGATTTGGACAGGATAGAGCAATGCAAAATACAAAGAAATAAGTATTTTAATTATTGGGGGTGTCTGTTATTCGGCTTTGCAAAACATAGAGCAAATAACACTGTATTGTTGGGATTTTGCCCTATTCATCTTTGGAGAAGATAGACCAAAATGTTGTAAATCTATGCCATTAGATTTTGAAGGGTATAGAGCAATTAAAGTTGTAATTGAATGGGTTGCGGTATATGGCTTTGGAGACGACAGAGCAATGAGAGGATTAATGATGGTTGTGCTATTACGCTTTGGCTAAGATAGTACAATGTCCATTTTAATGGCGGGTGTTATTCTGTTCAGCTTTGTATAAGATAAAGTAATGAACATTATAGTTTTGTTTGTTGTTCTATTAGGCTGTGCATTCAGTTCGGATAAGGTATAGCTAAGAGGATTATCATGGTATAGTTTGTACCCATTGACATTGGAAAAGACATATCAGTGAGTTTTATAATGGTGTGGAGTTCTGCTATTAGATTTGGGAGATGGCAGAGGAATGCGTGTTTTAATTGTTCGTGTTGTCGTTTTAGAGTTTGGAGCAGATACAGCAATGAACTTTGTAAATGTGTGGGTTGTACTATTCAGGTAAGAAGAAAGACAACAAGTGTTGTAAAGGTGTGGGTTTGTTCTCTTTGGCTCTGGAGATGATGAAGCAGTAAGTATTGTAATCGTGCGGGATTAGCTCTTGAGAAGCTAGAGCAATGAGCATTGTATATGTGTGAGTTGTGCAGTCAGCTTTGGAGAAGACTGAGCCATGAATTTATTGTTGTGGTGTGGGTTGCATTACTAGTCACTGAAGAAGATGGAGCAATGTGTAGTGTATGCTGTTTGGCTTGGGAGAAGATTAGAGCAATAAGCATTGTAGTTAGTGATGGTTGTACTCTTTGGCTTAGGAGAAGGTAGAGCAGTGAGCATTATAATTGTGTGGGTAGTGTTATAGGGCAATATGACTGCAATGGTATGAGCTGTGATATTCTGCTCTGGAGAAGACAGAGTGATGAGCATTGTAGTGGTGTGAGTTGTGCTATTGCGCTTTGCGGAAGATAGAGCAACAAGCATTGTAGCAGCGGGGGTTCTGCTATTTGAATTTGGAGAAGATAAATCGATCAGTGGTGTGGGTTGTGTTATTGGCTTTGTAACAGATAGATCAGTGAGCATTGTAAAGTTGTGGTTTGTGTTATTTGGCTTTGGAGAAAGTAGAGCTGTGATTATGCACCTCGGCTTTTGGATAAGATACAGTTATGGAAATTGTAATTATGCGGGTTGTGCTATTCAGTTTTGGAAAGATGGTGCAAAGAATGTTGTAATTATGGAAGATTGCTGTTAAGCTCTGTAGAAGATAGGGCAATGATCATTATATGGTGTGGATATGCTATTCGACTTTTGTTGTGCTATTCAGCTATGGAGAAGATATAGCAATGAGAAAATGGGATTTGTACTATTTGGCTTTGGAAAAATAGCACAGTCCTTGTAATGGGTGGAGTGGGGTGGGGTGGGGTGGGGTAGTGCTATTTGGCTTTGGTTAAGAGAAAAATGATCAATTTAATAGTAGGGTATGGTTATATAATTCACATTTGGGGAAAATAGCATCCCCTTAAGTCCTTAACTAGATAATTCTGTGAAAATCACCCTAAGCAACCACAACCATTTTCATTTAGAGCAAAACATATAACCTGTCAATTAAACATGCCGTGGATGGAGACTTTACCAGCTAGATATTCAGTTAGCCCCAACTGGTTTCTACCAGAGGTAAAATAGTGCAGATATTTTAATTCAGCAAAAGCAGAAATGTCCAATGAGGCAATGTGATCAATATTTTTAGATCATTCCTCCCAACATGATAACTCCTTAGCAGTTTTCATGGATGGCTGTCAGATGCTGGCTTCGGCTTTGGAGTGGCCTTTCCTGATGAATAAAGAAACTGGAGATTACCATCTATTGCATCTATTTTTTACAGCAGAACTGCATGCAATTTTAAAGGCCTTAAAGGAAATTTTAACTCAGAATGGAAATGTTTTTACTATATATTGTGACTTGAGAAGTGTTCTTCAATCTTCAGAATCTTTCAACTCTTTACACCCACTGATTTTAGAGATACTGGAATGGCTGTTGTTTGTGAAAAGAAGAGGAAAAGAAGTAAGTTTTTGCTGGGTGCCTTCCCATGTTGGGGTTCTTGGGAATGAGCAAGCTGACCAACTTGCAAAGCCAGCAGTCACCTCTATAGAACCCAGGCGATACCCACTATCATAGGGATGTATTTCCTCTTGTAGGTCAGCAAATAAAAAAAAAACTTTGGCAGTCCGTTTGGGAAAGTATTGAAACAAATCAGAAGTGTGCAGCATTACATCATCAGTATCTCCTTGGTTATACCCCTGTATGGCAAGGAGACTAGAAACAATGTTGTGCAGGCTAAGGATTGGACATACTGTACAAGATGGCTCATAGGTTATTAATGTCAGGTGAAAACCCTCCATTCTGTGACAACTGTGTAGTGCCCTTGACTGTGAGACATTTACTGGTTGAATGTCCCAGTCTTTGGGATCTTAAGATATAGGGTCATCTCTTGGGGACGTGACAGAGATTGACATTTCATCCCTGCTATGATTCTCAAGGAGAATTGTAATATGGATCAGTTGTGTACCTCTATTAAAGAGGCATGACTCCTCACCAAATTTTAAATCATATAAATATGCAGTATATGTATATGTATAGTATATATGTATTTACAGATATGATTATACACACACACACACACACACACACACACACATATATATATATATATATATATATATATATATATATATATATATATATATATATATATATATATATATATATATATATATATATATATATATATATATATATACACACATTTAGATATTAATTCTATGAGACTTCTTTTAAATTTATTTATTTTTTAGTTTCCTATTCAATTTTATTACAGCTTCAGTAATCTGGATGTTGTAATGCCAGTTTTAGTAATCATAAATCAGTCAATCAATTGCTACTGGTCTTTGGAGAATATAGAGCAGTTGATTTTATAATGGTGGGAATTGTGTTATTCAGAGGTGAAGAAGATAGAGGAATATCCGTCTGTTGGTAGGAATTCTGCTCTTGGCCTTCAGAGACGACAGTGCTGTGACTGTTGCATTTGTGGGGGTTTGTGCCATTTGGGTTTCTGAAAGATGGTGCTTTTGACTGCTGTTATGGTGGATGTTTGTGGTATTGTGGTTTAGAGATGATAGAGCAATGACTGATGTAATGATGGGTTTGTGCTATACTGCTCCCAGGGAGAGAGAGCAGTGAGCATACTATGAGTAGCTGTGGAGGTTTGTACTAGTTGGCTTTAGAGAAAGTAGAGTAGTGGTGAGAGTTTGGGTAATTTGGATTTTAAAAAAAATGGAGCCGAGTATTGTAATGGTAGAGGTTTGTGCTATTTCTCTTTAAAAAAGAGTGTTGTAATAGTGTAATTTTTGGCTTGTTGACTTTTTAAAAGATAAACAGTGGACGTTGTAATAATGGGGTTAATTTGGATAGAGATATATTTGTAGAGTTTGGTTACTAGACTGAAGCCTCATTGAATGGTATGTGATGAGAATTTAAGTGAAGTATTTAGCCAGAGAATTAACATGTATGGAAATATCAGTAGGAAGGGTTAGGGTATTGTGGATGAGTGGTGCAGATGAAGATCAGATAAAAATTCAGACAGTGTACAAACAGTGTACACCCTTAGTTGGGGTTGTTAATTTTAATAAGGCTCCTCTGGTGCAGGTGAGGATCAGATAAAAATTCAGACAGTGTACACACAGTGTGCACCCTTAGTTGGGGCTGTTATATTTAATAAGGCTCCTCATGTTGTTTCTATCTTGAACCGCTCATTTCGCAGTTGGTTATGGCAAATGTTTTAAGGAATGTCACTCTTCCTTACTCTAGCCAACCCACCCCCCCTCAAAAAAAAAATTGTGGCTGGGGACTGGCACTGTAAAGAAAATCATATGATATTGAACCTACTGGTGGTACTGGAAGGGTTGCTTACATTAGGTAGTGACTATATCCAAAACTTCCTTTCCTCTTATCCATCTGATGCAAGCGACCCTCCCGGTACCACCACCCGCCCTGTCTCCAACATATGCATGCAGAGACAGGTGCAACCATCAAAGTCTGGGAGAAGGCGTCACCCATGGACGCTAATTCCCTAACAGCCAATCAGAATTCAGCTCCCCCCCTCACCAGCGATCTGGGACCCTTCATGTACCGACTGATGAACGCATTCTAACCACAACAAATCCACTCCATCCTGAGGATGGCCGACGAGACGGGTTGAAGCGTTGGCGCCCATAGAAAGATTTTACGAAGATTCTCTGCCACTCGAGAACTAGTTCGAGATTTTATTGACCGTATACCGACAACCTGAAACTCTACGAGGATATCAAGTCAAGTTTAACTTCTGCCTGCGTGTACCGGAATAAAAAGTCACTATATACTCGTATACAATATGATGCCTTTCCCCTTATCCAACTTACTGCATATACATCGGCCAGCTCTTAGCAGATATCAGCCTTGAAGAAAAGAGAATAGTGAGAAGAACTTAAAAGCCCTTGTATAAAATAAATTCCACTGATGTTGCCATTCTTTTCAGCAGAACATGCTGAAAAGAGCGTTTACTCCCCTTCGTATCATTATTATTATTAATGCTTTTCTGTCAGTAATGTAATTCATGTTTTATGAAAATTGTGCGATGACTTGAATACACGAAGGATGTTCAAAGCTACTGGATTAAACACTACATTCTTATCTTTATTCTGTTGCCTCCATGACGTATTTCGAGAGGTTCCATGGTAAAAACAAGAAAAATTACGCAAAGCATAATTAATGACGTGTTGATAATGAAACACGTTCAGTAGTAATTTATGATTAATTTATAAGATGATATATCAAGAAGAATTGACCTAGGATATAAATATTGCGTCACCATAAAATGGAAATGAAAATTCGGAAAATCCGTGAACATTTAGAAAGTTCTTATTTTCGTTATCGAAACTTTCGGCGCGTACTCCCAGCAAATAAAGGAGAGAGAAGTAAACTTTTCCTCTTCAAATTTGCTCTCGGGCTTTGGACTTCAACGTTGACACTGGGTGCGGTCTGCATTCATGAATGCCTGGCGCAGCAACCATTCAGAGGGTTCCTGCAAACCAAAGGCAGGACACCAAAGGCCCGAGCATCACCACCATCTTCCTCGCTGCGAATGGAATCTCAGCACTTTCCCCTCGTCAATAGACTCATGGAAGGCGCCATTTATGTGCCCTTTGGTGTAGGGAAGATATCAAGAGAGAGAGGAGGAGACTGTTGAGAGAGAGAAATAGATTTCACACATTTGATATTACCCATTTTGGAAGTTAGAGGTATTAATTACGATGAAAACTACCGTTGCCGACAATTAATAAAGAATCTCATTTGCTCCAACTTAAATTGCTAATCCAAGTATTTTGGTAAAAAAATTACATAATCTTATTAACGTACATACTTAGATAGATAAATAGATATGAAGGTATGCCTGTTCACTTTCCATATGTAATAGCTTGCCTTTTCGAGCGTTTTTAAGCAGATGAGCTCATTTAATTATACGTCATTCACCGTGGTGCATGTGTGTGTTTTTTGTCAATGGTTGGATTTTTTTTACATAATATATCATTGTTATGACAGGAAGAAACGGAGCACCTAATATAATTTATAGTACGATGAATGTGTTCTTTATAGCAGGAAGTAATGTTATTAACTGAATAGACTGAGAAATCCCTTTTTAACAGAAATGATGCCTGCATGTTCTGCTGTATACATATGAAAAAATTATTTATAGTTTCTTTCATGTCCATTTGCTTTCTTTTAATTACGTTTTAAGATGGAAATATTTCTTTTTGCTTTTGTGATTGACTGAGTTTTTTTATGGCTCCAGTACCTAGCTTCTCTTTGTTTCTTCATTTAAATGTTCCCCTTCTTAAGCCCAGCGTGAATATACAATGGGAAAACACTCATGTTTTTTTAAGTGTTTTTATGGTATGTTCCGTCTCCTATCACGTTTGCAGGCATACAGCCAGTGATTAAACTAATCGCTATCGACAAAGCGTATCGCTCTTGTTGACATCCAGCATTGTTTGCCGTGAGGCTCAGATATGGAATAAACACGTTTGTTTGCAAACTGACTTCAGTACAACAACGAGCCATATTAATCGTTCGTTTGCTGCAGCACCAAGTCACTGCTCCTAAAGTTATCGTTCAGTTTAGCTACTTCGTGTAATCAGTTTCTCAAGTTTGTGAGTTCATTCTTTTTATGGTTCTTCCATGACCCAATCATATATTTTCAAGGGGAAATTTTTAATATGAAAAAATTCCCATCTTAAGAATTCAAGGATTATTGACGAATTAGTTGGTAAACTGATCATTTGGTCATTTTTACATCCTGAAAAGAGAGTCACTCCCTTTAGTATATATGTATATATATATATATATATATATATATATATATATATATATATATATATATATACATATACACATATACACATACACACATATATATATATATATATATATATATATATATATATATATATATATATATATATATATATATATATATATATATATATATATAGATATATATATATATACAGATAGCGAGGGACATTTGACCCCCAGGGGCTAGTACTAACCACGGCGAAACAGTGTAGGTGAGTTGCTGTTTCGCCGTTTAGTACTAGCCCTGGGGCGATCAAATGTCCCTATATCTGCCTGAAATTTCAGGTAGTTCGTGAAATGCATGGTTTCGCTATCTGTCTGTAACATATGCACTACATGACTCTGAAAGGAAAAAAAGAAAAATAGTTAGCACCACAAGTACTCCGTGAGTTATGAGTCACGAATTAACATTTGTTAAAAAAAAAAAAGGAAAAATGCTATACAATAATAAAGCCACATCACATGCTTCTTATAAACATCATCAACAGCACCTTGATGCACGCACCAACTTCGCTATTTTTATTTGGTAATACCAAAATATTTTGGATATTAATTCCTCTTTCTTTTGACACTCTTGCCAGTTCGGAAACCATATACTTTCAAGATCTCCCTTGTTCTGGGTATGATTTGTGCATTTTGCACAATTTTCACCATTCCATCTTCTCCGGAGTTACCACATTAAAAACAAATAAAAAATGCGCCGAAGTTTCGTCGGCGCAATCGATTTTTCTGAACAGCCGCTACAGCGTATAATCAAGGTAACCAAAAATAGATCTATCTTTCGGTGGTCTTGGTATAATGTTGTATGAGCCGCGGCCCATAAAACTTTAACCACTTCCCGGTGGTGGCCTGTCCTATCTCGTTGCCAGAAGCACGATTATGGCTAACTTTAACCTTCAATAAAATTTTTAAAAACTGCCGAGGCTAGAGGGCTGTAATTTGGTATGTTTGATGATTGGAGGGGGGATGATCAACATACTAATTTGGAGCCCTCTGGCCTCAGTAGTTTTTAAGACCTGAGGGCGGAGAGAAAAAGTGCGGACGGACAGACAAAGCGGGGCACAATATTTATAATCTGATGACTGCTTTGGCATATCTACAATTCTCACCCTTTCTACCCATTTACTACGTGGAAAGCGTTTTAATTACGTTGTTTATATTGTCTCCCTCAACAACAGTCCATTGATTCACATTCAGAAATAGTGTTTCCTTGTGTAAGGAAGAGGTGGATTGTCGACTCCTTCATATTTATTTCGTCAACTTTTGCAGACTTCCTGTAGCCTTCCTCTCCTTACCTGTGCTACTTCATTTATTTTGTCATTTTACCATCCTGTGCAACATTTGCTTCTCAAACCAGTCATCGGCGTTTCATACTAAACTTCAGTTCAGTAATGTGCCTGAATTTTCCAATAACTTTAACCTGACTAGACTGCGTTTAACATTTCTTGTAAAGAGTTTCAAATTTGCACAAGTCTTGGCAACGTAGTGATGCCATTTACTGGAAGCATTAGCTAGCCTTGTATCCTGTTATCAGTCGGATCATATATATAAAGATAATATATAATCCTACTATTACGCTAGACCTGCTACTGCCCAGTCACCTCATTATAGAAATAGATGTAGTTAAAATGAGTTTATGTTTCAGATTCTGAGGAAATGCTTTTTTTGATGAGCAGTCTTCATTCTTCATTTGTTTTATTTTTATGTTATTTCCATTATATAGCTCATTCTTTATTTCTAATTTTCGTTTAACGAAATGGGCTGCTTTCCCTGCTGGGATACTTGGGCATGTAGTATTATGGTTTTACAAGGTAGGTTGTAGGTTGGCTAATAATAATAATAATAATAATGCAGCTGAAGCAGCAATAATATTCAATAGAACCTGTTTAAAAGAGGTCTGCTGCTAAATAATAATAATAATAATAATAATAATAATAATAATAATAATAATGATGATGGTGATGTCCATCATCTATGTCATATTTTCTAACGTTATTTTTCCACTATTCAGCCCTTTAACTCTCAGCATTCACTTGCTCATTCAGTTTGGAATCTCGTCAGTAATCGTTGTTGGGGAGTTTCTTGAAATGCTAATTATTTGGCTGCATCCTTCAGTGATTGTTTCTCAACGGATTTAGTTTCTTTGAGTAAATGATCATATAACGCTGATATGTTTTGCTGAGATTCTTCTTAGACCTCTTATTGTCATTCATCCTTTTATGTTTTTTTCAACTTTTCTCTCGTGAATTTTCACTAACTTTTATTATTCTGCTATATAATTCAAAGTTTGGTTTTCCAACTGTGCTTCAAGCTATCTCTTTTCTTTCCATCAACTTAGGTCACTTTCCCACAGACAACTTTTTTCATTTTGCTCCCTATGTGCCAAGGCCCATAAATATTCCATGCTGTCCTAGGCAACCCTTCCCTTTGAACCTTTTCAGCCCCCACCCGCTCATACCTCGTGCGTATGTCTAATATTAGCTCGTTCTTCAGCCAGTTTCTCCTTTTCTACTCTTCTTATGTCCATTTTATAAAATTCAAGATGCTACGTTGTTGAACTTTCTCTCCCTTTGAAACTGCTACCTTTTCTCACTTTGGAATCGATCAAGTAGTGAGAAGGTATAATTCAAGCTACACTTCATCGGCTTACATTTATCTTGGTAATATTCTATAACCAAACACCATTTTCTCTTTAAGTGTACCTTGTTTGTTGAAGCCTTGTATTGCCAAAATTCAAACACTTTTCGAAATGCATGTCTTTTTGGCCATTACTTTTTTTTCTTCTTCAGGCTTAGCAGACCTGTCAACCACTCTGCCTTTGACTCATCTACTTCTGAATTATGATCTGTTGTTATCACCTGCACCAGTTGGTATTCAGGGCAATAGTTAACATACAGAGTATGTATGTATGCATAGATTTTTCTCATGTCTTGTAACGAGACCAAATCTGCAAGGATTTTTATTATTATTATGCAATGGTTTGCAATAATTTATGCCCAAATCTGTCCTTCCCACGACTCCTTTTGTTCTTGTTTTTAATTCACGCTTAATTCAGATTTATCATTTTTTTCTCTCCTTATTTCTTAAAATACCCACCAGGGCCCATTTGTCTTGTCCCTCTCTCGTCTTGTTTAGCTAACACATTTGAAATGCTAAGTCCATATCCAACACTTCTACCTTCGTTTTCCTTCTCTTGGTACGATTCTCCACCTCCTTCTCTTCTTAAGCATCCCAAAGAGAACGTGAGGGGAACGTTCTCTTCAACAATCACGATCTCAGCGCGGCCTCTCATTCCCCTCAGGAATGTCTAATATCTGAAGCGAGGCGGTGCAATTACCGGCCCGGCCACACCCGGGGATCCCCCCGGTGGGAGTTCTCGGGGGACTGGGACGGGGAAGATGTGAGCCAGTACTGCCCAACCAGCCCACATCCCCTTCGACTCATAAGAAGCTCCTTAACTTGACCTAGTACCATCAGCCTGAGAAATTCTAACAAGCTGAATGCTCGGGTGTTTGGTTTTTATTCCTCCCTGGCTGAGCGAAACAATAATCTTACTTTTAGGACCTTTCCATCGTCGAGTGTTTACCTTCTTGAATTGCGAGGTGGATCTAGTAAGTGCTAGCAGAGAGAGAGAGAGAGAGAGAGAGAGAGAGAGAGAGAGAGAGAGAGAGAGAGAGAGAGAGAGAGAGAGAGAGATATGGGGCTGCATAATCAGAATTACTTATTTCCATTGTTCATCGCTTAATATTTTCTCTAGAAATTGAAAGAAATGTGGTGGACCTTTCGTTTTTATTATTTAAACACCAGAATGATAATAATCAGCGGTGTCTTGATATTATTCTTGACCTAGGTTTTAATCACATGACAAGTAAGATAAAAGACAGGTGCGGATGACTTGTAATTGTTGTCAAAGAGAGTAACCGATAACTTCTTAAAGAATCCTTTTCAAAAGAACAAAACTACTTCTATCATTTTCACCGTGCTCGGTAACGGAATTGAAATAACATTTTTTTTAGCTATAGTTTAAAGGTCATTACATATAAATTCATACTCATAGGTCAAAGGAAATTTTACCAAGAATTCGGAATAGTCTAGGAAAGCGAATAATTAGTGATGGAACATTATAATGCTGGGTTCGTCGAAATCCTTCCTAAACAGAATGATTAATTCAACATGGAGGCAATTCCTGTTTATTTTAAGCACTGTTTTGGAAAAGCTGCTCGTATTATCGGGGCCCTATTTTAGTGTCTCATTATCGTTCTCCAAAAGATTATTATCATCTTAAAGATTTGACTTAAATGAGGTTTAGGCATTTTCAGAATTCTCTCATCCTCAAGTGTTCCAAAATTTCGAACGCATACGGTATCTTTCAAGAAGTGAAGAGGAAAATGTCTCTAGTTGTTATAATTGAATCAAACGTTGAATTTTCTTTACGAAAGATTCAAGGTGAGAGTTTTTTTTAGCTGCTGAATGAGCAACACATGCATGCACTCACACTAAGTAGATTGACTTTAGTGAAAGAAGTTAATTATGGAAATGTTGTTTTGTTTCAGCCTTATCACGTTTGGTTTATTATAAATTTAATGGAAATGGGAGGGGTAGATAGGATAAATTTATGTGGAGCATATTCTGCTTTGTAAAAGAAGAAAAATTTGGAATCGACGCTCGGAGTGCAGTGGATTTAAAAGGAATAAGTTCTTTAATATTTGGTTTGATAATAAAAACTTTGTTGTCTCAGACGAATAACCAAGGACGTTCTGATATTGTAGTTCGTGCAAGCTGGGCTGGAGATACAGACAGATAGAAATCCGAACGCCGCAATAACCGAGAGTTTTCGGTGGAAGGAATACGTAACTAAGGAAATGTTCCAGCGTCCCATGTTGAATGATGAGGAAGCCACCATTTTTACAAAGGCACTGCTGTGCTTTTACGAGCTTTCTTGTTTCTCAAATAATTTCGCTACGTCTCATTTTATGATAATCGGAGTCGCTGTGCAGCTCCCAGCAGAAATTATTTTGAAGACATGGCAGGAGGTAGGAAGTATCTTTTTTTTTTTTTTTTTTTTTTGCAGTAGAGCTTGTTACGTGGAAAGTAACTCAACCAATGAGGTTATTTATTTTGGTTAGATTTGTCTTTCTTCATGTTAGCAGGATTACTTGCAATTTAATGGACAGAATTTTGATGAAATATGACACATTTCCTCTGGAAATTTTGCAGTTATTCTACTTGGTTTGTATGTTGGGAGATTTGAGGATTTTTTACCTCCATTTTTGCATCTGCATAGATTCTGTATAGATCACAGGCATATAATCAACTGGGATTCAGTGAATGTTTCCGTCATTATTCTTTTAAAACCAGTAATCCGCTCTTGAGATATTTTGATAAAACCAGACACTATAGATAGACCCGTTTGAAAACAAATATATCCTTATCTGGGCTCTTCTTCTTCTTCTTATTTTGAGATATTTTGTTTCATTATTATTGTTTCGCGTCCGTTTTCACTGGTTTTGGTGAAAGCAGGCACCTCGTAGGTTTAAGATTATTTTCCTCAAATATTTATTACTTAACCTGATATGCAACGTATGAGGGCCATTTGAAATGTCAAAAATTTTCAATATTTGACTTAAGCTAGCATAATTATGGACTCTTAACTAAAATAGTTAAGTCCCCCTGGTCTTCAGAATTCAATACTGCACCGAAGGTATTGTTCCAGATATTTGTGGCCTTGAACTGGTTTTCATGGTCAAATGAAATTTCAGAGCAAACAATTAATTTTTCTCGGAATTCTGTTTACACTCTATAGACAGGTACCCTGGGGACTGTGGAATATTTTCCCCACATGTTTTTACCTTGGCCAATTTTTAACGGTCCGAGGTTAGTCTAAATTTTAACATTCTAGTTTTATTTCATATATATGAAACTTAGTAGACAGGTACTTTAGAGGTTGGTAATTACGTTTCCAAAATATTTTGACCCTGATCTATTTCTGAAAGTCGCGGGTCAGTTGAAATGCTATTTTTTCTCTTTTTGAGACTTTCATTATTAGTTATTTTAATGAAAATTGGCTGGGTGGTATTTTGTGTGCAAATGATTATTTGCCACCGATATTATCTACTTTGACCTTCTCTTCCTAGACATTACGTCTATTTGAAGGTTAATTTCGAATTTATCTCTGCAATTTTATGAAACTTAGTGGGTATCCAGCATGAAGGCTGATGATTATTATCCATCAGTAATTTAGATTTCAACCTTCTTACAAGGTCACATGGCAGTTTCAAGGCGGCCCCCGCCCCAAGGAAAAATCAGTCTCTAATTTCGATGCAACTTGTTAATAAAGTATTTTAGGGGTTAGTGATTATTATCCCCAAAATAAATACAGTCGATATCTGGTTGCCATTCGATTGTTTGCAAGTAAATTGAGATATGCTCGTGTCGAATGGAAGTATGAGTTCTCCAGAAAAGATATATTGGAAAGCTAGTTGTTAGCATTAATATCACAGTTGCACCTAATGATATGAAAACACTGAACGTTGTTAAATTTCCCCGAAAATCTGCGGGATGGCTGCGTTTCCAACATCGTTAAAGAGTGGTGAAAGAACATTTGCCTGAGAGAGATTTGACACCTTCGTTTGACCTTCTCTAGTTTTTATTGTCTTAAATTTTATGAAACGGTCATTACTCTAGGAGGAAGTTTTTCAGATTATGTCAGACACATTAAGGAAAACTACTAGAGAATCAAAAGAAAAGCAGATAATTAAACATGTAACTAAAGAAATCTTTCTCAGCAGAGAGGCGAATAAAAAGAAAATGTAATCAAAGGAAGGCCAGCCGTAAAACCTCAACTAAAACAGACCCCAATTCCACCATACATTTAAGCAGAACCGACTCTCCGATGTACGGCCACTAACTCATACAAATTTATTCGTTGGTAGGAGAAGGAAAAAGGAAAAAAAAAAAAAAGGTTACTCGCCGGATCTTCCCATCTGAATATGCAAATGAGGACGCCACTAGTCTGCTCTTCCTATCTGGCAGCGTGTGACCAAAGCTGGCGGCCGCGAGCTCCTATCTTCTGCCGACTAATCTCTCTAAAAACAACTGCGGTGCCTTTTTATCTGGAGAATCGTCTTAGGATGAAAAATCATTCCATGAATCCCAAGTGTTACGCCATAAATGGGAAATGGAAGACTCCATCTCGTTTCATACTGCATTTGTTGCTTTTAAAGGACAAGGCACAATATAAAGTAGTGAAGTGGATATTTTTTAATTGGGTGTAGAATTTTTTCTTATCATTACTTCATTTGCTGAGAATACGATTCTCTTTCCGATTTCCAGTAATTACTTTTGGTTAGCTTCATGCCCTCCCCTTGCCCGGTTGCAGCAACTGTGGTTGACGACTACTGTTGACCTATTCATTGCTTAGGTTACCTCAGGCGTAATGGGTGTTTTATCGGAACTGACTCTATGACTCCGCCCTTTCCTAAAATTCAAGCTGTGGTCTTATTACTATTAAAGCAAGCTTGCTATACACACACACATATATATATATATATATTATATATATATATATATATATATATATATATATATATATATATATATATATATATATATATATCACCCATTTATTAGTTTTCTTCGGGCCTTCGCTAGAAGAGGGAAATAGGTTGGTTGTCACATTCGCCTTTGCTGTATATGTATATATAAATATATACTGTACATGTATATATATATATATATATATATATATATATATATATATATATATATATATATATATATATATATATATATATATATATATATATATATATATATATATATATATATATATGTGTGTGTGTGTGTGTGTGTGTGTGTGTGTGTGTGTGTATGTGTGTGTTTGTTTGTGTATTATTTATTTATGTAAAAATTTTCTCAATCTATCTGGCAGAATAACACTGCTGGGATTTTGCATTCTAGATGGTCATTACTCTTGGTATTTAACTAAGAGAAGCAGTCAGCTACGCAGTTTAAAGCCCATTTCCTAGCTATAAATAGAATTTAATCAGTAACTTAATTCAGATTCACAATATTCTTATTACTTTTTTTTTTAATTTGCACAATATATTGGTAGATGTTTGTTGTGGAAGTTTGCCAGCCGTGAAATTGCCTTCTGATGTAAAAATGAAAACTATGCCTACTTAACAGTTAAATATGTTTTATTAATTTCATTGTAATAATAGGTCTGTATGAATAATAAATTATATATACGGACAATATGTTTATTCTAGTGGGGCCATTATGCTTAGTGTGGTGATTCATAAAGCCCATGATGCTCATGATCTCGTTACTCACGAAAATGTATTTTATTCTGTCATAACGATTTGTAATATTATTCCGCTTTATGGTTATTAATGCTGACGTTGTAACTCCTTGCCAAGGCGCGATGTGATCAAAGCGGTTTCGTTGAACAGTAGGGTTAAGAGAAAATTGAATGTTAGGCGAGGCATACAGGCGAGTATGCCCCTAGAATACTGAATGTGTTCACCAGACTATGAATCAGATAGAGCCTGAGGCCCTTCGTGTCAACGGCATGCCTCTACCACTAGATACCTGTCTACTGCAGCTTGTGTTCCCTTCTGCCGGAACTAGATAAGCGTCTTTCGTTCGAGGTGGCCATAACTGAACTAAATCTGTTGGGTGATGTTTGATATGGTTTATGAGCTTGTTTCCTGGTTTAGCTGAACATGCCGCATTTATTGGTGGCGATGCCGTCGTTATATTAAAATTGAGTTGAAGAGGTTATTGCCTATGATTTGCAAAATGATTCATGCCTTAATGTACAACGCCAAGGTTAAATATTTGGATTTGCTGTGCTTAGGTGAAAATCGTTAAATTAACGTACAAGGTTTGTTAAAAAATTGACGTTTTAATGATAAGGCTAGCAAACTTGGTAAGAGGGAACTTTTTTTGGTATATAGATGTAGGTGTCAAAAGGAAGATTTCACAGGTGAATGGTTGCATGCCTTCGAACATATGGGTAGCGAGATGTAAATTCAGATAAAATGCAGTGATTTGTTTTTAATAATGATCCTCTGCAGTAAATGAGCACGAGTAGTAATATTAACATAAATGCACTAGTAGACTCTGTACGTATGCAGTACAAGCTGTAGAGGGAAGACAATTGAATGGAGCAGCCTGTGTGTAATGAAAATTAATTTTATGGAGGACTAAAGTTGATGGAATGTGCATATAATTCCGAAGCGTTTGTCAGGAGGATAGGAAAACCTAGAAAACGCTGGAGGGGCTGGTTGTCATAGCTATTGAAGTCGATTGGCTCGAATATCCAGGGAGCGAAGACGTATGTGTAAGATAGAGGAGGATGGCGCGGTATGTGCATATTGAAAGCCGTTTTCTGAGAAGAGGAGGTAAGCATATATGACTCGTTGATAAAGAGACTGATGAACGGCACACAGACAGGAAAATACTTTTCCATGATGCACTTCTACGCAGTGGAACCCCACCTTATTTCCGTACTAGTGGAAACACCTTATTGGCATAATTTTATATTGCATACACCTATAGTGTTGTACTAAGGTAACATTTGCGAGAGGGTTATTAGTCCTCTACCTACAAAGTCTCTATAAGGGTTAAAGTTATCACTCTATTTTTGTGTTTGTATGTTACTTTGTTACACTTACTTCTGCACGGTTGAAGTCATTTCATTCAAACTTGGTAAAAAAGTAGATCATCACGCATAGATGTGCGTTAAGGGAGATTGCTCGTCTGTCTGTCAAAGTGTCTTTTACGCTCAAGTTGACATTGTAAGTTCTACATGGCTGAAGGGATTTCAGTCAACTTTAATACAAAAGTAGCCCATCATACTTAGTGTAATTGCGAGCGAAAAGAAGATGCATTGTTTGTCTCTCTCTGTCTATCTATAGACCAGTGTGTCTGTCATTGCCTACTCTGTCATCACAACCCCTTCAGGATAGATAAAGATCTTCAGTTAAACTGTACAAAGGGAGACCATTAGGAGCACATGTGCAAGAATATATATGACCATGTATGTCTTTATGCCTGTGTCACGGTTGCCATGTTATTGCAACTTCTGCATGGTTGAAGGGACCTCTATGAAACTTCGTATGAATATACATAAGCATGCATAGAGGTGCATAAAGGGAAAGTGTTTCACTGTATATGTGCCTGCTCATCATTCTCCTCATGAACGAGTCATGTGTGCTTACCTTGTCTTCGCAACTCCTCTACATGCTTGAGGGGAGTTCAGTACCGGTCACACTTGTCTTGTCATCACATCTCCTGTTACAACTTGCTAGTTATGGAAATTTGTTACTTATTCATGCCCGACTTATTTTACGTTCACAAATAGTAAACTACAAATGTCATTTGGTTAAAAAGATTTTTTCAGACTTGTTGCAGTGGTAGACCATTTTGAGAGGGACATGAAGGAAGTCTTCCATATGTTTTAAAGGTCACACTTTCCTTGTCATCACAATTCCTTTTGCTTGGTTGAAAAAATTTGTCAAACTTGGTACAAATGCAGACTATCATACATCAGTTAATATGGTAGGAGTTTATTCATCTGACTCTATTATATGTCTGTTTGTACACAACTTTTTTCTTGTACACAAATTCCACCTCGACCATGGCTTTGAAACATAAAAAATAGAGTGCTCAGTTGACGTGCACACATCACCAATAAAAGCCAATTTTCAGAAGACACGAAGGTCAATGGCCTTCAATATGACCTTCATAAGATAGATGCTAACTGACCTTTTAACATCTTTCTACAAGTGGATGGATTTCAGTCAAACTTAGTACAAAGGTGCCCCCCAGTCGGGTAGTGCCGTCAGTGCACCTCATGCAGTGGACTTTAGGCATTGTTTAAGGTTCTTTGCAGCGCCCGACTGGCCCCTTGCTGCAACCTCTTGCATTCCTCTTATTGTACCCGTGTTCATATTGTCTTTTTTCTATCTTACTTTCCACCCTCTACTAACAATTGTTTCATAGTGCACTGCGAGGTTTTCCTCCTGTTACACCTTTCAAACATTTTTACTTTCAATTTCCGTTTAAGCGCTGAATGAACTCATAAGTCCCAGCGCTTAGCCTTTGCCCTAAATTCTGTACAAATATTCTATTATTACAAAGGTGGCCCATCATACATAGATGAATTTAAGGATAATTCAACTGTTTGCTTGAAGGCAGGTTGTCAGTATGTCCGACCATCAGCATGTCTTGCAACAGCATTTTCAGTCTGTCCCTCAGGGGGCTGCAACATTTACCTTGTTATCACGAAAGCCCCTTCACAATTGAAGGAATTTCAGTCAAACATGGCGCAAAGGTTGAACGCCATGAGTAGATGGTACGAAGGGAGATCGTTGTTCAGTCTTTATATCAGTGTCTGTCCCATTTACATAGCCATCGCAGTCACTTCTGCACGGATGAAGAGAGAGAGAGAGAGAGTATTATGCACTGATGTGCATAAAGGTAACTAGTCTGATTGGCTGATTCCATTCCATTACTTTGGATCCTCTTTGAGAGAACATGATTCGGTAGTAGGGGTCATGTATTGATTTAACAATAGCCTTAAAATGCTTGTTGTAATTCACTTCCAGCTCTAACCATATGGCAGATTTTGTTCAACAGAAAGTTGCTCATGTACGATTTATAAATTTGCATTTTGCCGGCTAGAAATATGAAAAATATGTAAGGATGTGGAAATTAGCAGATTTCATTTTATGTAATAAGAGTGACAGTGTTGGTCATAAGTATATGACATAGAATATGATAGTCACGCATGCAGGCTGCAATACAATAACATGGAGAATTTCTCCATTTCTCTCCTATGAATCGCTCCTATGAATGCCTTTATGTAACATTTCATATAATACCGATGTCACAGAGTTGAACAAGTGAAACACTGCTGCCAAATTCGAGAATGTAATGTAATGTTTCTAACAATTAAGGTATATTGGAATCCCTAAATGAAACAGATGTGCACAGCTTACATTGTCGAGGATTTTATTGCTAGATATATTGATGCAGTTTACTCTGTATGCTTTTTTACGTTTTTTTAAAAGAGCATCTGTGCAATTTCATTATTGACTTGGAATAGCTTCTGACATGGGGGAGACTAGTGGCAGCTGATTGCTTTGATTACAGAGTGCAAGGCGTAGGTATTCCCTGGGTTGACTTTTGTACAACTCGGCGTTCTGCCTTAAAATCTCAGATAAGAGAGAGAGAGAGAGAGAGAGAGAGAGAGAGAGAGAGAGATCTATTTTTTATATAGGTATTTCTTTGTTCAGATATTCTCCAAACTGTAGAATTTATCTTCGTAGTTCTTCATGTGCGTGGAAAATGTTTTTGTATAACATTGTTGTTGTTATACGTCTAACGATGTTGTAGTTTAAACTAACTTGAACAAGATTCCTGAGCAGCTTGCATGTTATTGAAATAAGCCTTATCACACATAGCCATCTATCACACAAAGTTAGGCTATTAAGAGATGCATCGCAGCCGGGATGACATATTATGGAATTAGCATACATAATTACAGCACGGTGGAAGGGCCTAAGTTATCAACAAATGAGTCCTTCACTCCGAACTTCTGTTGAAAGAAATGTTGCGGTTACTTATTTAAATCGAGCTGCGGACATTCCTTTACTGTTCTTAGCAATTCTGCAAGATTTTAAATCAAACCTGGCTGAATTTCGAGGACGGTTGTTTTTAACTTTAAATTAGGGATTCATAATGTAAGATATTCTTAATTACATTCCACAGATCCTCCCCCTTCATTATGCAGTGAAAGCCTTTTTTCCCTTTCATTTACATATCAACGACCTCTCTCTCTCTCTCTCTCTCTCTCTCTCTCTCTCTCTCTCTCTCTCTCTGTCGACGATTTTCAAAAAGAGGGATGATTATTTCCGTCGTAATAAGATACCTGTATTGATGCTCCAAGATAAACTCTTTGATCAATATATCCCTGAAGCCTTTTTCAACAAGGATTTTGTAATGGCTCCTTTTTATACAAAGTTCTCACAACAATATCGAAGACTCGCGTCATTTGTCATTTTTCAGTTAAAGTCGGAGGGGAGATGGAAAGGGCCTTGACGTGAAAAGGTGGGCGAGAGTTTCTCTCCAATATTTTCTTTTTCTCTTTGAACTCTGATTGGGATTATCCAAGACAATCTCTCCCGTTCCGTATTTCATAACAAGATTTGATTATGATTAATAAACAAAAATCCTACGATAATATTCAAGAGATATTGCTATTGCTCTGCCAAAGATATTGGTCTGATATAAGTAGAGGGAACAGCGATTAAATGGGTCTTTTAAAGATGAGGTTTGATGGGATATTACATGAATGGACGAGGTCAGAACATTTATTTGGACGTTTATTTGTGAATGGTAAAGGTTTGAATAATAAGGAATTAAATTTATTCCTTTATCCTCACTTTCCTTAGGAGTGCATCGCGCGCGGTGCACTGTAGGCATTACTTAAGGTTCTTTGCAGCGTCCCTTCGGTCCCTAGCTGCCATCCCCTATCATTCCTATTACTGTACCTCCTTTCATGTTCTCTTTCTTCCATCTTGCTATCCACCCTCTCCTAACAATTCTTTCATAGTGAAACTGCGATTCTTTTCCCTTCTGGTACACCCTTCAATTCTTTCTACTCTCAGTTTCCCTTTCAGTGCTAAATGACCTCGTAGGTCCCACCGCTTGGCCTTTCGCCTAAATTCTATAATTTATTCTGTTCTATTTTTCCTAATTTTTATTTCTTAATGGCGTCGGTTAATGACACAATACATTTTTGTTTTTAACAGCTCACGACGTACGATTTACCATAATCAATATCACGTCATTTTCGTCCTTTCTGATTGCTTCTAAGATATACAGTAGACATTATGTCCAAAACCTTTCTTACCTTCGGCTGAGATTATCGCTTAAGGCTCACAGGTACTGACTTTTAACCACCTTCATCAAGTATTCATCGGCTTACATAGAACGTCTACGCTGGACGGGGTAAAGTTTCAATTAGTTTCCTCCTCTCCTGTTGGGTCTCTGACCCCCACATGAATTCCCTCGCAATTGAAGCATCAGACCATTTCTCATATGACTTGTCCCTCATATTGTCAGGAAAACCCGTACTGCATATATCTTGAATGTACAGGTTTCTTAACGTAGATAATTAGAATTCTCGAAGCATCTCTCTCTCTCTCTCTCTCTCTCTCTCTCTCTCTCTCTCTCTCTCTCTGGTTAGCGTCAGCAATTAAGTGGGCTGTCTTATATTTAATCACTGTAAGAAAGTACTCTTATATGTCTTTGACAGTATACGTTCTGTGTCGTTATGAAATGATGTTAGCTATTGAATATGCAGGAATGAAAATGCTGCAATGATGAAAAAACTATTTACAAGTTACAGTGATTTTAGAGGGAATGGTAAATGTCTTACAATGAGGCACAAAGCGAAGAGGCTAGCACGGACGAAGAGATGAACTCAATGTTTATTTATATGTAGGGTGGGGATAAGTGCTCTGGTAACATAATTCTATCTGAAGTTTTTGGAAGAAGAAGGAGGTACACACCAATAAATAACCACGTGCTTAGAATATCCAGATATTAGAAGGAATATCCCGGAACACGAAAAATAGATAGTTTTCATAGTATGTTAAAACGATGGCCATCGATAAAAGACAGATAGATTACTTACTTTTATCCCCCCCCCAAAAAAAAGTTGGAGTTATGGGATTGTCCAAGCCTACGTGGTATGGTCGAATTCTATTCAATCATACTAGGATCGAAGCCAAATAAGGGTACATGAATAATGACTTTCTCTGGAGAAACGCCCATAGCGTTATCTCTAGATTTGTGAATGCAGTGATATGGTCAAACTGATTTGGTGTGACCTCTTACTTGCCTAAACATCAAACAGGTTTGAACCAGATTTATTATGGATGGAAAGCTTCAACGAAAGGAGAATTATGTACTTAATTAATCTAAAAAGATACTGATGATATATTAACTACAACGCATGTAGCTTTGAAACTGAATCGTAAACTTTTATGAGGAAAATTGAAGTCATTGCTTTAGAAAGTCCAAAGATAGAGTTTACTAGAGAGAGTTTTAGAGATTTTCGGTGCAACAATTGCGAAACTATGTGTAATACGGAGAAAGGGGAAACATTTCTGAATGTACACACAAGATCAAGATAGTTAAGATGTCGTTCATAATGTACTGCATGGTTTTTGAAAGTAAGTGTCGTCGAAAACGTTAAGCGTTCTTTTCATCCTTAAGACCGGATTTGAAGGAATTCCACCATTGCGTGTAATGTCAGTAGAAATCCCTTCGACACATGGGCATACCATGTTTGCAACTAGATTGTAATCAGAGATGCAGAAAAAGTTATGTTAAACACTTTCTGAAGCATTTAAGAATCTTATTCCGTATGATAAGGTAATCTTGGAAGATACTTCATAAACGTGAAGATAAAAGGCGATCATTGTTTTTATTAGAAATGAATTTAAGTAAGCTGAATAATCAGTACAGCAAAATTGAGGTTATGGTAAACAGCCATGTAAGGGTCTTGCATATGAATAATTTATAACATATATATATATATATATATATATATATATATATATATATATATATATATATATATATATATATATATATATATATATATATATATATATATATATATATATATATATATATATATATATATATATATATATATATATATATATATATATATATATATATATATATATATATATATATATATATATATATATATATATATATATATATATATATATATATATATATATATATATATATATATATATATATATATATATAATATATATATATATATATATATATATATATATATATATATATATATATATATATATATATATATATATATATATATATATATAAAAAGTTGTGTGTGTGCATGTATGTATGTGTTTGCATGTACTTTGTTCAAGGACACTGGAATTCGACAGACGACGCCATAAAGAAAGGAGACTTCGAAAACAGCGAATTAAGATGCCTTTGACGGACCACCCACACACACATAATCCTCTCCTGTCAATCAGGCTCATTTCAACATAGGAACATTCCACGGTCACTCTGACGTAGCAGCCAATAAGACGGCTTTGTTAGTGCAATAGCCTACAGAATTGACCATTCCTCGCAACACACGGCCAGTTTATTGCAAACGCTTACTTTATGGCATACCTCATGCATATTTGTGGCCGGATAAGGGAGAAACGTCTGCCTTGACTGTAGATGAGACATTTCCTTGAAGGGTGATACT
>NC_089761.1:52431772-52434272 GCF_040412425.1 Macrobrachium rosenbergii | reverse complement strand
TCAAAATGAGCAAAGGCAGATCAGGACGAGAATATTCAAACCCGGGTAAGAGGCCAGGACCGGCTATTTAGGGAGAAGAAAGGTAGGTTAAGAGGTAGGTGACAAGGGCACAGAAGACGACCTAAGAGGAATGGAATTAGGAATTCATCTCAGCGGAGGAAAGAAAATAAATGTTTAGGATAACAAAGTGGAAGAGAAGAGAAAGAAAAGATGTGGAAAGGTCAGTGAATAGATAAGCTGAGAATGGAAAAGTTAAAGTGGGGAAAAAGGAAAGTGACAGAACAGAATAACTATATGGTAAATCTACTGATTAAAGAGAATGAATATAAACTGAAAGATGTTGACATGACAAAAGATCGCAACAGAGGATAATAGATACCTTGGGAAGAAAATATATAACGAAGGAGACATCTGATGACCAAAATGTATAAAGAAAGCAGTCTGGAAAGTGAAGGGGAATGATGGACAATATTTAGGAGATGGAACACTTCTGTTACCCTGAGGAATTAGTAGATTGTGAAATAGCTACTGACAGAGCAATAGAGATAGCGAGTAACTGCAAAGAGATTGCGCAAACTAAATGTGAATAATTGTACCTCATCAGTATACAGAATAAAAGTTTTATGATGACTATGTAAGGCCTTAACTATACACATGAGAGACAAATGCACTTAAAAGTAAGGAAGGGATTTTTTAAGAGATAAACCTACGAAATGCTACGATTCTAGGTTAAAGTGGATATGGAAAAGTCATGTTAAACATGAGAAACTTGCTGAGAGGGGGTGTTCAGACTAGAAAACAGACCGAGATATCAAAGATTAAGGTGGATTATGCACGGGAAGAGAATGGAAGACGGAGCAGATATCCACAAAAGTAGCAGATATGGAAACAGCAGGACGATGGCCAGTTGGAGATCCAGAAAATCATGGACAAGTTGCACAGATGAATAATTAGATCAGATTAGAATTCAGGCAGCCTGTGCACCGGCCAAAGTATTGCAGTAGAGAGGGATTATTTTGCATGTATTGTCTTTTTATATGGAAATTATTCTGTATGGTCCAGAATGGGGATAGTGAAATAAAAAGAAAAATGGTTGAGTTTGTGTGAATTTAATACTTAGCACTTTCGCCTCCCGTTTGTGATTCAGTTTTGATCTTTCTCACATTAAACAATAACAACACTTCATTCTCATACATTATGAAGTCTAATTACCTCCTATGGTATGTCTTTCAAGGTGTTTATGAAAAAAATTCTACATCTGGAAAGTTCATCCTGGTTTCATGTAGTCTGGTATTTGAAATGGCTACCCTTTTGCGTGCGACTGCGTGTGTGTGTGTGTGTGTGTGTGTGTGTGTGTGTGTGTGTGTGTTGGGCGGGGTTGGGGATTTTCTTTTGTTGACTCCGCGCGTACGCAAAGGACTATCACAATTTTTTAATTTCGTGATGCATTTCGGTGATTTCACATCCTTTTTTTCTGTTTAGCCATGAGGACCATTTCGTCTTCTCCTGAAATCTTGACCTTTAGCTTTAAGGAAGAAGATAAAGCAGCTGTGCATCAGGGGAGATGGGGATCATCACACTGGGTGTTATATGAACTCCTGAATTTCCCTCTGGTTTTTCGAGGGATTTGCAGAAATTGTAATTTGTTGGATTACTATTTCATCATCAAGTGACAGTCTCACCTTGTGCATTAAAGATGAAAAATTGTTTTTCGAGAAGTCATAAGAATTACAAATGTTTGGGAATGACATTGATATTTCCTTGCAGAAATCTAACATTACTGAATATTGTTTTCAATATCAAAATTGAGCTTATTTATAGTTGCTTTGGTGTTATGTAACAACGTGAAATACTCACGTAGTAACTAGGCAAAATTTATATAAGTGTAAGAGTCATAAGTTCCATAACTCTCAAATGAAGAAAATCTGGTATGTCACCTATTTCGGTACTGAAGAGGCATATTTATCTCTTATAATAATCATTATTTATTTTATTTGAAGTAATTTACAGTTGTTTGCAAGTTACTTACATGTAGTTTTGTGCTTAGTGATTTTTTCCTACCATTTTTCATCAGATTAATATAAAAGAAATAAACATTTGGTACTTTAATGAACTGTTGACCTTAGTAGTATCTCGCCTGTTTTTTATTTGACAATTCTTCAAGTGACCTACTTGTGAGTATATTAGTACAGAGTTAAACCCATTATTATGTTACAAGAAATGAGGATGTCAAGAAGAAAGAAAACCAAATGATTGATTGATATAAGAACGAAACTATTTTGAAAGCGAACATTCTGTAGTAAATGTGTTTTTCCTGTTTTTTTCAGAGTGCGGTAAGTACAAAATAATGTACAAGTTAAGCTCAGAAGTCATAGGTGTCCTTATGAGCGCTTCAAGTCTCATCAATTCTGACATGGAGTTATGCATCTTCGGTGAGTAGTCAGTCTTTTTTTTTTTATACTAGTTGCGTAAGATTTTCAGGATGTTAGAGCTCAGCAAA
>NC_089761.1:52391772-52426772 GCF_040412425.1 Macrobrachium rosenbergii | reverse complement strand
GGATATCATTTTAAAAATCTAATGTTGATTAATATGAGTATATGAATGAGAAAGACGTAATGCTGACATAGACCACCAACAAAAAAACGGTGTCAAAATCACCGGTGGGTTATATACTTAGAGGGAACGAATAAGAACTTAGGAACTCTAAGGTGTCAGGATGCTTGGAAGTTTTACATTGCCTTGTGAGAGTTGTTTGACGTGTACAACGACACGGCAGCATCAAGTAAAACCTTACTTGAGGATAATATTAAGGATAGGAAATGGTATAAAGTCATATACAGTAAACTTAGACTTGTGATAAAAATGAAATCATTATGATCGAACAACGGAAGAGGGACTTAGTAAATTTAGAAACCGCTGATATTTAAGCAAGGTCACAGAAGCCCGCATTACTAACAAAATTTTACATTCAGCTTAAGATTTAAATTCGACTTCGGAGGAATATTATGAAAATGACTCTCGTTATTCGCATCTTTTATCTTTTCATATAATTATTTTCCTTCCTTTCAGGGCTGTCAATTCCATTTTTGGTAGAGCTTAGAGGATACCAAACACAGCCTGTCATCTGCTAGCAACGCTTGTTATAAGAACGGACTTTGATTTTCAGTTTTCTAAACTTATTTAAAATATATTCTAGATCAGTTATTCTCAACCTATTTTGGCCCATGCACCCTTCCACCTTATGTCAAAATGTCATTCCCCCCCTCCCCCCATCCAAAATTGTCTGCCTCAAAAGGTGCATTCCAAACAATATGCAACGAGACACTAACACCAACACACAAGCTGGCGGAGAAAAAGCCTAGCTTGACCTCTCAGTAGTGTGGACCGATGCGCTTTGCATTCTGTGTGGCCCTAGAGCCAGTTTGAGCCTGCATTCTGTTGTCACAATTCCCCCGTAATCTGAAATTCACCCCTAGTGAGCTATTCCCCCGGTTGAGAATCACTGTTCAAGATGGTACTGTTTATTTTAATCCCCACATAAAAGTGTTGAAGATCTGTTATAGCTTAAACTTTCCAGTTCCGGTTAGTTGACATGATGTCAGTAAATCCTTCGACGTCATTGCTTTCGCTTTTTGGAATAATTTTTCTTACAGGACAACATAGAGTAGCTCTCTCTCTCTCTCTCTCTCTCTCTCTCTCTCTCTCTCTCTCTCTCTCTCGTGATGACTGAAAATCGTCCTTTCTGATTCGATGGGTGAATTGGGGTTGGGCTTTTTGCGTGAAAAAAAAAAAAGAAATGAAAGAAAACGAACATCAGAGGGAAAATGACTGCAACTCCATCTCTCCTTCCCCTCTTGCACCTATGCTCTTTAATATGCTTTGAATTCCTCTTTCTTTCCTTTTTTCTCATTTTCTTTGGTTTGCTTTCCTCGCGCTCATCTTTCTGTCTGCGTGAAGTCGGTTATATTCTCAATGTTACTTTCTAGCTATAACAAGTTTTCCGCAGAGTTTATTTGTTTATGATATTTGTTTTGTTTTTCAGTTTGGTTGTTCTAATTTTGTTGCTTCTCCTTCTCTGTCGTTATTTTGCTAGACTCACATTTTAACAAATTTTTCTTACATTCTCTTTACTATTTTTATTTCCCGCACCTTTTCATCTGTTTTGCTGTAAAATATGCTCCCGGTTTAATTCAATGTTTCTTTTCTTATCACTTCGTCTTTGTGCATCTCTCTCTCTCTCTCTCTCTCTCTCTCTCTCTCTCTCTCTCTCTCTCTCTCTCTCTCTCTCTGTCTTGAAAAGAAGAAAGTTTACTTTGTTATTATAACTTTTTGAATTTATGCAACTTATACCAAGATGTGCTTACACAATTTGCATCCGTAAAGCAGAGTAAGATCATTTTGAGTTTACTGAAAGTTTCGTAGAGGAAATAAGAAAACTTTTTTACCGTGAATATTAACCATGCACATATGCACGGTCCAAATATATATATATGTATATATATATATATATATATATATATATATATATATATATATTGTGTGTCTGTATACATATATATATATATATATATATATATATATATATATATATATATATATATATATATATATATATACATATATTGTGTGTCTGTATACGTTATATATATATATATATATATATATATATATATATATATATATATATATATATATATATATATATATATATATATATATATGTATATATATATATATATATATATATATATATATATATATATATATATATATATATATATGTAAGAGAGAGAAGAAAATAGATATATTTGAATATAAGTCCTATTCCGTTTTACCGTTTTAATAAGTGGCTCCACGAAGTGTTAACCATTTAGTTCCCATCGACTGTCTTGGAGTGAGGTTGGTAATCACATGCATTATCCATTCAGGCTTCGGCATACCACAGTCGACTAACTACCGGGACTTGAGTCATCATGAACAGCATGATAAGTTTTTCAGGCCAAATCAGTCAAATTAAGAGATGATCCATGTATTATGTATATATATATATATATATATATATATATATATATATATATATATATATATATATATATATATATATATATATATATATATATATATATATATATATAAAGATATAAATACATACATACATATATAAACATACATGTGTGTTGATTATATCATTATAAAATTTTGAAGCCATTTGTTGTGCTTTTCTTGGTCACTCAACGTTGGTTGAAATTTCTGGAATTAACTCATATTTTGTGATGAATTACTATTGATATCAATAAGGTAGAGTATTTATAAAGTCACATTAGTCAGATTCCCAGAATGCCTTTCTCTCTCATCTTTGGTTCCACTTTTAGTCTTCTGAAAAGAAAACTATTGAGATGGCTTTGTCTGTCCGTCCGCACTTTATCTGTCCGCCCTCAGATCTTTAAAACTACTGAGGCTAGAGGGCTGCAAATTGGTATGTTGATCATCCACCCCCCAATCATCAAACATACCAAATTGCAGCCCTCTAGCCCGAGTAGGTTTTACTTTATTTAAGGTTAAAGTTAGCCATAATCGTGCCTCTGGCAACGATACAGGCCAGGCCACCACCGGGCTGTGGTTAAAGTTTCGTGGGCGGAGGCTCATACAGCATTATACCGAGACCACCAAAAGGTAGATCTATTTTCGGTGGCTTTAATTGTAAGCAGTAGCGACTGTACAGAAAACTCGATTACGCCGAAGAAACTTCTACTCATTTTTTACAAGTTCATGTAGTCCGCATATATGAGTCAGATCTATTTAAAAGTTTCGGTTTCAAATTAATTTCCCTTAGATGAAGAATTAATTTATTCCATTGTAACATATATTATTCTAATTTTCTAAAATAACAAATGCATAAATTTATTCTGCATCGCAGGCCTTTCACTTTCAGTATAGTTCAACAGAGTCCATTAGTTTGAAACCAATTTTTTTTAAAGCGAATTAGGTTTCTGAGCAGTATTTATAGTCCAATGTATGTAGTCCATTTTTTCAAGAATTCTTGTATTTATAAGATTTATCCGTGAAACTTTTTAGGCGTTAAGAAATAATCAAGATTTATCCGTGAAACTTTTAAGGCGTTAAGAAATAATCAAGGAAACTCTTACATCTTTTAAGATATCTTCTATTCTTATATTTCTTGTATATTTATCTACGAAACTGTAATTAAAAAATAGAGATAATGAAAAACATTTATAACATGTACTCTGTAAGTGTACCATTCCTTATTAAGTCACTGAGTATGGTCGTTTCCGGTTGACTTATGGGAGGTCACTTCCGAAGCTGCCGTATTGTCGCTGTGCCACTTAGGTTTCGGTTCTCAGAAATCGGCTTGTTTCAGAGGCGAGGCTCCAATAAAACTTGAGGCAACACCCTTCATACAGAAGCCTTAAATTCTGAAGTCACAACCTCAGATCACGCCATTAGGATGTAACCCACTAAGCCACCTCGAATGAGGTCTGAGAGTGCCCCTGGAAGGGAGTTCTAATGGCGTGGTTGGAGAATTGTGCCGCGGGTGTTGATTACAACACCAAGTTCGCTAATGGCACTCCCAACCCCCTCCGTGGTTGCTGCGCCACAACCCCTTAACTAATGCCTGCAAGCTGTGCGAGACAGAGAATTGCCTGCGTTCTCTCTCTCTCTCTCTCTCTCTCTCTCTCTCTCTCTCTCTCTCTCTCTCTCTCTCTCTCTCTCAGCATTCGTTGTATATATTAACATTTCCTCATAAGCAAAGTACTGGATGCAGATTTACATGTACGAGGTGCGAGTTTTTGCAAAGAAAAGTTTGCATCGTTCTTGATTTTGCGCTGTTGCTTGCAAGTATTTTCATTTCTTTTCCTGATTTTATACTCATTATAGTTATTTGGACCACGAATAGTATTATTTTTTTTATATTTTCGCTAAGTCAGTTGATAGTTACATTGCCCTCTTTTGTCTGTTTTTTTTGTTTGTTTATCCATTAAAGTTTCGGATGTTTTAACTCATAATTTTTAGAATAAGAATTATCCCCACAACTATTTCTGCATTATTATTTCAAATATGTGAATTTGTTAAAAATTACTTTCTTAATATTAAGACAGAAAATTTATATTCTTGTAACAGAAGTAAAGAAATACAAGACCATATATAATTTGTGAAAATGATAGGATTGGAGGAAAAGTTCATATGGAATATTTAAATCACACTGATTCCTCTGCATCAATATAAGTGTCCTGCTGTCAGTGAAAATCATCAGTAATTGTATCGCTTTTGAAATCGGCTAACCATTGAGAAGGATCCAGATCGCTTTTAGATCAAGCTGGAAGTTCAAAAGGCTGTCGTACAGAAAATTACTGGTCTGTCCTGGAGAACGAACTCATCTAACTTCTCTTCATACTTCAACAGAAAACTTTTGGGTCATTTAATCCCTCTGTTCGGATTCTATTCTTTATGTTGTCCATTTTCCCGATCTCCTGGAAACCGTGTGCCTCTTGGTGCAGAGCGGGAAGGAATTAGTGATAAACGAATGGTAGACACTCACGAGAACATATAAACCGGCAGTACGTAAGTTTATATGTATATAAGTATGTGTGTATGTATGTATACTTAAATGCAACTATGTTAAAAGTCTTTTCCTTGCCTTACGAAGGTGTGGAATAATGGCGGAATTTTGGTGCTCGTATTTGGGAATTATATTGGAAGGAAGTGGAAATAGAAAAGACCCAGGTGGCCCCAGTTACTCTTGATTTTAACGTGACGTATTGAGAAGTTTTCGAGAATTCCTTGCCACATTTTCCCCCATTAGAGACTCCTTTCCGTCCTCCTCCAAAGCAGTGTTGATGGCCCCCGCTGCATTTCTTTATCCTGATAAAGTCCTCCATTGTCTATTGACATAAGAATTGTGTGCCGGATTTACAAAAGAAATAATGGATCCCGCACAATTGACGCGGTTCCGAGCCTCATTGTTGCTGGAATCTAATGTCAGGGAATCTCCATTGTGTTCCCCTGATTAATAACAGACGAGAGAGATGTGACTTTTCTCTGAACAAAGGCAGATAAAAAATGGCCTCTTACTCAAAACAACTTGTTGATTAACTTTGTGTGAATAAAGTTTAGAATACTGTCGCTTAGTTCGATCCTTTTGTATTATACACACACACACAGACACACACACATGCATACATACATATACATACATATATATATATATATATATATATATATATATATATATATATATATATATATATATATATATATATATATATATATATATATATATATGTGTGTGCTTGTGTCCATAAATACTTTGTATGTGTGAAAGGATATTCTCATACATAACGCGCCCCACATCCAAATGAATAGCCGGTTAAATTTTATATTGTGAGAGTTCTAAATTCCGGGCTGCCTTAAGAACAATAATTGTTTTAGCCAGCAACTCCATCATGTGTGAAAAAAAAACAGCAGGAAAGACACTTTTAGCATAATAATAAGTAATTTTCCCTAATTACTTATTCTCGGGCTCAACCATTTATGTTTATTTGTGTTACTTCGTGCAGCAATGTGCTTCTGTATAATTGATATACTTGCGTCTAAGTAGAAAATGTCATACGTACATACACACATACATTCATACATACATACATACATACATACTTATGTAGATATGCGTATTGTATATCTCTAACTGTAAATTAAGATTACATTTGATGAGGTTGAGTGGACAGTGGAACACGAGTGTTTATGGTGGATAGCATATATTTGTTCACCACTTTATTCGATGTTGTGTAACCAAATAATAAAAGTACACTAATATTCTAATAATAAAATTGTCATTAAATTTTTCCTCTATCTTTAAGATGACTTCTCTTTTATATTTTTCCTCTGTCTTTAAGTTGACTTCTCTTTTAAATTTTTCTTCTATCTTTAAGATGACTTCTCTTTTAAATTTTTCCTCTATCTTTAAGATGACTTCTCTTTTAAATTTTTCCCTTATCTTTAAGATGACTTCTCTTTTAAATTTTTCCTCTATCTTCAAGATTACTTCTCTTTTAAATTTTTCCTCTATCTTTAAGATGACTTCTCTTTAATGTGTAAAAGCAACGGGAAAATGAGTAGAGAAAGAAAGATGGCATTGTACTTGATTGTCTAGTAAAGGCAAACGAACGAAAAAGCGTTTTTGAGAAGTAGTTGAACTCTTGAACACCGGACAGAAAGTGGAACAGAAACACATTTAATGAATAAAAAAGGAGATAACGAACAGCGAAAGCATGAAAAGCCTTATGGAAATATTTGAATTTAGTTCATATTTTCCCTCCCGGGCGCTCACAGAAAATAATTGGCCCGTGTACATGTCGTCTACTCCAGGCGCTCCACAGCTTTAATTAAACTAAAAGTGTCACTTGGAATGAGGCATTCACATTAAGTCCCTGAAATTATTTAGATATTCTCTTTTATTTTTCATTTCTTTTCTTCAAGTGTGGGTTATGCCATTAGAATTGATGTTGATGGCGGCTTGCTTTTGTTCGTTGTGTTCCTTTCATTTCCTTGACTTTATATGGATACCCGTATTGATAAACAGTCTCAATTTCAGTACACTTTAAGATCTTTGTGCCATAATAAATAAATGAGCTTATTTTTTTTTAGCCTAAAAGGGTTAGGTGATCTCCTTTCATAAACTGATATAAAACCAACAGACAGATGGAAGGCGTCAAAAATAAGAATATGTCAGAATTAGGAATCGTGCCAGGATTTTTTGGAAGTAGCAAATAAAAAAAAAATGATGCAGCAAGGAATGAACCGGAGAGGTGCAAAAATGAAAACAAGGAATCTGGGGATGTTCAGAGGAAAATATAAATGAAACATTTTTCAGCAGCTGTAGCCAAACAAAATTCTGTTAACAAGTTTTTCAACACTGTAAATGTTGAAGATTATTTCTTTTATGATGACATTGTTCCTTGAATATTTAAGAATCAGTACTGAAATCGATTTAAGTATTGTACTTATATATCAACAGAGTTTTTCATTGAGAGATTAAGCTATATATATTTCCTAATTACATTACAGAGATATGTAGCAGTTAATGGGTAACTAAACATCATGAGTCGTAAGTCGTATCAAATCTGTATGTCAGTTATTTTAATTTACACGTATGTTTTATGGTGTGTTCTAAAGTGTGAAATTTGGAGTACAGTTCATACAGAACCTTTCCATTTATGAAAAAAATATGAATGATAAAAGTATTTTTTATGCATACCTGCGCACTCAGATCTGATGATTGGTTAAACACAGAGGAATTTACTCGTACTTAAGTAGGTTATAAAACAACCATCCCTCGAACACTTTTCAAGATCGAATTATCTGCGAAGTCCTGCATAGCACTGTAACAGTAATTTTAGTAGTCAGTGAATTGTGAAAATATTGTGAATAATACATAACTAAATATTTACATAGATTATGTTTTATTGTATGCAGTCCATCTGGACTAGATCAGCAACAGTCAACAGGCTGCTATTACAATTTGTTTCACAAGTTAGTGGTTTGCTTATAGTTAGAAGGATGAAGGAACCGAAATGATTGAGATATATATTGGATATTTATTTAGATTTCGTTGTCATCAGATGTGTGTCCTTATCACTTTTGATAATGTAGCATTTGTTACAGCTCTTCTCTAGGTAGTCTACTTGGTCTTCAGACCCCACAGCCTACCTGTGGATTTGTTACATTACCTACTTGAGTCGGAAATAGTTCAACCAGTAATCTTCATTAATTTATTTTCCAAGCTAAAATTCTGATAGCCTATAAAGCCAACCATAATACAACACAGGAAAAAGAGAAAGAAGGTCATTGTGTGGGAATAAACATGAATATATTGTGTTAAACTGACGAGCTGAATGCGAATGCGATGAGCTGGTGCTAGATGCCAGATGTAGTCCCAGAATAATGGTCAATGGAGGGTAACCAAAACTAACAATGCGAGTTGATACATTTGGCTATATTTCATTGTGAGAAAAACCATTCAACCTTTTCTGACTGAAAATCTCCACGCAGTTGCTCTTACCTCGTCACCTTAAATTTCATCAACGTAAATTTTCTTTATTAACGGTAAAATTAAACTATGTTCATATTAGTATAAATTTAATATGTGAGGTTAAGATGAGACGAGCCGTAGAATTACTACTTTCATAAAAGTAGTATTATCCATTGAGGAACCTCGGTTCCAGTTATTGAAGTTTATGTAGCCTGTTTACAATACTCATTATTGTCATTGTAGGTGTGTGCAGTTGTTGAAAACCTAATTGGCTGAAAAAGCCTGCATAACTCGTACAGTTTTCCTGCTTTTCTTCACATTCTGACATTTAAAAAGAAATCATATGATTTACTCTTGATTTTTTACATGCCTCACTGAACTCTGTAGAAATTACCACATAATTCCATTGTAGCGTTTATGTGTTAAAGCCTGCGAGATTACTTATAATTCAGTTACTTGCAGTCATCCGCTGATTTTTTCACAAATCTATGTACATACACTTACATACGTACATAATATGCATATATGCTTAGATATATTCAACCTCCAGAGGGAAGTTAACGTCACAGTTCTTAGAAAGTCTTTTTTGAGACGCTGTTCGTAGCCCTGAGCTCTTCTCTAACTTGGCTGCGACCTTTTTCAATGCTTGGGCCGAGGGTAGAACAATGGATTCTTCAGGAAATGGACCCAAAGATGTTCTCGTGTAATTGATCTCTTTCTCTCTCTCTCTCTCGCTCTCTCTCTTTTATATGTAGATATGTACAGATATATATATATATATATATATATATATATATATACACATATATATACACACACACATATATATATATATATATATATATATATATATATATATATATATATATATATATACATATATATATATATATATATACAGTATATGTGTGTGTATTAACTTATGTGGATACATACATACACATCGGGAAATGTGCCACAAACACTTACAGCATTACTTCCCTGGATGCTATAACGTGCAATTTTCTATATGAGAGTCATCAGCTACCCCTCCCGTGCAGAGCATTACTGCTTCCTGAAATGTCGAATAGTATTGCAGGTTCCGAGCTTATTCTCTCTCTCTCTCTCTCTCTCTCTCTCTCTCTCTCTCTCTCTCTCTCTCTCTCTCTCTCTCTCTCTCTGTCGCACATATCAAGCTGAAATCCAGATAACATCCATATATTTATCTTTTATAAACTATTGCGGGGAAAAGTAACTATTTATTATTTTGCAGACTAAAACCGTTTTCAAAAGCATTTATTTAAAGCATTTTCTTTCTTTGGTGCATATCATCTGATCAAGATTCTATGGTTAGTCATCCACACTAATCGTCAGTCAGTAGAGAGTGTTGAGTAAAAATACTGTACCATGCGTTTTTTAAAGATATTTCCTAAAATATGAGAAGAAAACTTTAACTTCATTTTGAACTTCGAACGCTCTGAATTTCAACTTGGCTGTTCTTAGCAGATTCCTTTAATCAAACTTTGGATAAAAAGGACATTTCAAAAGTTCCTAATTAACTCTTGTTAACTTGAGGCTAGAATTTGATTCAGAAATTCCCTGGTTTGGGTTTTCAATTATTTTCTTATTTTTTTTCGTTATTAGCATTGTAAACTTAATTTTTTTTGTTAATCATTAATCAACTTTTCACTAATATTAAGAAGCCAAAAAATTTATCTATTATGTAAACGGCATTAGAGGATTAAAATGGGAAAAAGTTTGTGTAGAAAAGAAAATTATATATGAATTATATTGGAATTTGAAAATATTTTCACTGCTCGTATTTTGAAATGTAGAAAAACAGTTATATAATAAGTAGATAAAGGAATGGACAATAATTTTTTTTTTGTAAACAAAATTTCAGATATAAACAGCAGCTGTAATTTTATTACTGAAAACAAAAGCTATAATTTTTCAAAACCACTTCATGTTTCAAATATCAGTCACAGAGGACGCCCATTTGCAAGCCATGTGCCTGTGTCCTTTAATATCCATACCTAGGTAAAGAAATTTTTGGTAATTTATGGCATTTTCTTAATAAGGAGGAGGGCTGGAAATTGCATTTGCAACTTAGAAGCTCTCTCTCTCTCTCTCTCTCTCTCTCTCTCTCTCTCTCTCTCTCTCTCTCTCTCTCTCTCTCTGTACACACGCTTGCGCGCACATACAAACTCACAATACATTTTATAGTTATGTATGTGTATGTATGTGTGTTTGTTGGTAGTGGCATTACTCTATATATATATATATATATATATATATATATATATATATATATATATATATATATATATATATATATATATATATATATATATATATAGTATATGTGTGTGTGTGTGTTTGTGTGCAAATTGTTATGCATAATTTTTCCGTTGTAAATGGCTTTCTTGATTTTACCGTGTAAGAAATTAAAAATACACCCACCGCAACTTTAGTTCTTAATGCATAGACCCTGCAGCTTTATAGAGTTTACTTATTTATAGAAGAAAATATGCCAAAGAAAATGAACTTCTTGGTGGGTGACCGAACAAAATGAATGCGAAGAACACGACGATTTTCCTGAACACAGGTTCTGCATTTTTTCTTTCTTTCTTTCATGCAATGAATGACGAAATGAATGGTCTCGAGGATTTTATTTTTGTTTGGTATGGTTTGTGTAGGTTTAACCAAGAGGAAAAGTGTAATGGACGCTGGAGCCCTTCATTTTTGTACATCTGTTTATCTTCGCTGGTCCGCTGGTATAGTGGTTAGTGTCGTGGAATGCCACTCAGATGTCGCGAGTTCGCCTCTCCCCCATGGCGATGGAAAATCACTGGCTGTGTATCATGATCAGTTACTGTTGTAGTATGGGGTCTGCGGTCGGTCTGCGGTGGGAGGTTGAAACCAACATTCTCTGGAAGCTTGAATTTCAAGCCAATGGCCCCTGTGTGCTTGTTCCACCGAATAGGTTACTTCCACTGAAATAATAATAATAACCTACTTTTCCTGACATTTTCTGGTTTTGTTGAAGTTTTGGATGGCTGATCAGCGCTGAATTTCGAGGGAAAAGTCGTTGTTGGAAAGCGCCGCATTTCACGCGCAGGAAGGGAAGCAAGTGGAAAGGAACTAGGGAAAGAAAGTAAGGATGGGAGAAGCCCGGCCTCCGTAATGGTCTTTAAAGTGCTTGGCGGGGCCTTTCCCTTGCATATTTCATGCACGTCTCGTTTTATTTGTTTTATTTTCTTCCCTCCTCCTCTCCACTACTATTTCTCGGTTGGGCAAGCACCCTTGCATCGAGGTACGGCCTTCGTTCTTTTTATTTCTCCATTTCCATGTTATCTTCGGATCTCAGGCGAGAAGATTCATGGCACTTTCATGTACAGTATACGTAAAATTGACTGCAATATTTGTAGGTTTTCCAATAGATGGACTTCATTATACACACCTTCAGATACATACATTCATACATGCATTCATATATATGTATATACAGTATATGTATATATGTATATATATATATATATATATATATATATATATATATATATATATATATATATATATGAAATTTTACCACACCATGATTTATATACAATCATGAAGCTATAAATGTCATTTAATAGCCAGTTCACGCTACTTCGGGAATATCCCCCATGAGGCATGATCACGAAGGGGAATTATAAGTAATAAGTAGATCGTTACTGCAGGGTCTCGAACTCTCAGCGCAGTTACCTTCCAACGACTCCAGTTATCGATACCAATCAAGTTATCGCTTATAATTCCCCTTTGGTTATCATTCCCCATCGGGGATATTCCTGAAGTAGCGTGAATTGATATTAACTGACATTTGTAGCTTCATGATTATATATATATATATATATATATATATATATATATATATATATATATATATATATATATATATATATATAATGAGTGTATGTTATGTATATGTGTGTGTTTATATATATATATATATATATATATATATATATATATATATATATATATATATATATAATGAGTGTATGTTATGTATATGTGTGTTTTATATATATATATATATATATATATATATATATATATATATATATATATATATATATGTATATATATATATATATACCTATATAATGGATGTATGTACGTATGTGTGTATGTGTATGTTCCAGCATAATTCTGAAATGCACTGAGCAATTTCAGCCAAACTTGGCATACTTATGACTTACTATCTGGAAAAGAATACTGTTGGGATAAGACATCACTGGTGCCATAGGGGGTGGGGGTGGGAAGGGGGTGACAAGTAAAAATAACCAAAAATGACATATATTAGTGACTAAACGATATTTTTTTAGGTTGCTGTGATGAATAGTGACACTCCCAATGCCCTTTCAGTCCAAGTTCAACCCCTATTGGAAGATGGGGGGCGTGGGTGAGAAGGGCGGGAAGGGGCTGACATAAAAATAACCAATAACGATAGATATTAGTGTCTAATCCATAGTTTTCGAGGTCGCTGAGATGAATACTAACACTCCCGATGACCTCTAAGTCCAAGTTCAGCCCCGATAGGAAGTGGGGTGAGAAGGGGTGCGAAGGGGGTGACATGCAAAAATAACCAAGAACAACAGATATTGGTATCTAATCCATAATTTTTAGGTTGCTGAGGTGAATAGTGACACTCCCAATGCCCTTTCAGTCCAAGTTCAGCCCAGATAGTAAGGGGGTGGGAAGGGGGTAACGTAAAAATAACCAGAAACGACAAATAGTATCTAATCCATAGTTTTTGAGTCGCTGAGATGAATAGTTAAAGTTAAGTATACCTTAGTTTAACCAGACCACTGAGCTGATTAACAGCTCTCCTAGGGCTGGCCCAAAGGATTAGACTTATTTTACGTGGCTAAGAACCAACTGGCTACCTAGCAACAGGACCTGCAGCTTATTTTGGAATCTGAACCACATTTTGACGAGAAATGAATTTCTATCACCAGAAATAAATTCCTCTACTTCTTCATTGGCTGGTCGGAGAGTCGAACGCTGGGCCAACAGCATGGTAGCCAAGAGCTCTATCCACCCCTCCAATGAAGAACTGAGATGAATAGTGACACTCCCAGTGCCCTTAAGGTCAAGTTCAGCCCCAATAGGAAAGGGGGTTGAGAAGTGGTGGGAAGGGGGGTGATATGTAAAGTAACTGAAATGACAGATATTAGTGTCTAATTCATAGTTTTTGAGTCACAGGGGTGAATAGTGACACTCTCAGTGCCCTCTAAGTCCAAGTTCAGCCCCGATAGAAAGAGGAGGTTGGAAGGGGGTGACAAGCAAAAAGAACCAAAAACGACAGATATTAGTGACATATCTATAGTTTCTGAGGTCGCTGAGATGAATAGTGACACTCCCAATGCCCTTTCAGTCCAAGTTCAGCCCCGATAGGAAGGGGAGATGAAAAGGGGTGGGAAGTGGGCGACATGTAAAAATACCAAAAACGACAGAGATATTAGTGACTAATCCACAGTTTTTGAGGTTGCTGAGATGAATAGTGATACTCCCAATGCCCTTTCAGTCCAAGTTCAGCCCTGGGAGGAAGGGGGTGTGTAAAGGGGTGGGAAGGGGGTGACATGTAAAAATAATGGAAAATAACAGATATTAGTGTTTAATCCATAGTTTTCAAGGTCCCTTAGATCCCCTTTAAGTCCAAGTTCAGCCCCAATAAGAATGGGGGGTTGAGAAGGGGTGAAATATAAAATGTAAAAAATGATGGGCAATGTAACTGAAGCAGCTATCTTAATGGGGAGAGAGAGAGAGAGAGAGAGAGAGAGAGAGAGAGAGAGAGAGAGAGAGAGAGAGGGAGAGAGAGAGAGAGAGAGAGAGAGTAGAGGGGTGTTAGGGAGGAGAAAGAGGGAAAGAGTGAGGGGAAGCTGGAGAGGGATAGTGAGACAGAGAGAGAGTTTATTGATTGTCATTCAGAGTTTTCCCGGGCAGTGCCGGGTTGGTCAGCTTGTGTATGTGTGTATATATATATATATATATATATATATATATATATATATATATATATATATATATATATATATATATATATATATATATATATACATGAAAGTGAATGTTTGCATGTTTGTGCTCTATAGAAATCCAAACCGCTTGACTGATCTAGACAAAATTTGCCACATGGCTATCATTTAACCCAAATTAGATAATAGGGTAGGTTTCATCCCGTAACCCGTTCCCTTTGCCCTTTCCCCTTCCCTTTGTAACTTATGTGGTAACCATTTGACTGGTCTAGACAAAATTTGGCATGTGGCCATCATTTGACCCAACTTAGATAATAGGGTAGGTTTCAAACTTGTAACCCGTTCCCCTTCCTCTTCACACAACCCTCTTCCCCATTTCCTTTGTAACTTACGTGGTTAGTGGTTGACCGATCTAGAGAAAATTTGGCATGTGGCCGTCATTTGACCCAGCTTAGATAAAAGAGTAGGTTTGAAACCCATACTCCCTTCCCTTCCCCTTCCCCTTCCCCCATCCCCTCTTCCCCCTTCCCTTTGTTGCTTATGTGGTAACCATTTGACCGATTTAGACAAAATTTCGCATGTAGCCATCATTTGACCCAACTTAGAAATAGCATGGGTTTCACACCTTAACCCCTTCCCCTTTCCCTTACCCATTCCCATTCCCCCTTCCGTTTTTAACTTATGTTGTAACCGTTTGACCGATCTAGAAAAAATTCGGTACGTGGCCATCATTTATCCCTTCCCTTTGTAAATTATGTGGTAACTGCTTGACAGATCTAGACAAAATTTGGCACGTGGCCATTATTTAACCTAACTTAGATAATAGAGTAGGATTCAGACCTTACCCCGTTCCCTTCCCCTTCACTATTCCCGTTCCCCCTTCCATTTCTAACTTCTGTGGATAAGTAATGTCTGGATAAAATGGACAGTCACCATAGTAATACCTGAATAAAACAGACAGTCAGCACAGTCATACCTGGTGAACAGTCACCGCTGTAATGTTTGGATAAAATAGTCATGGGACAGTCAGCACAGTAATTCTTGGATAAAAGGGACAGACAGTACAGTAATACCTTGATAAATGGGACAGTCAGCACAGTAATACCACCTGGATAAAAGGGACAGTCAGCACAATAATACTTGGATAAATGGGACAGCCACCACAGTAATACCTGGATATATGGGACAATCACCACGGTAATATGTGGAAAAAATGGACAGTCAGCAAAGTAATACCTGGATAAAAGGCTCAATCAGTACAGTAATACCTGAATAAAAGGACAGGCGGCACAGTAACACCTGGATAAATAGGACAGTCACCACAGTAATACCTTGATAAAAGGGACAGTCACCTCAGTAATGTCTGAATAAAAGGGACAGCCACCTCAGTAATGTCTGAATAAAAGGGACAGCCACCTCAGTAATGTCTGAATAAAAGGGACAGCCAGCACAGTAGTACCTGGGTAAAAGGGACAGTCAGCACAGTAATACCTGGATAAATGGAACAATCACCACAGCAGTAACTGTGTAAATGGGACATTCACTACAGTAATAACGAGATAACAGGGACAGTCAGTATAGCAATACCAGGATAATTTGACAGTCAGTACAGTCATACCTGGATAAAAGGGACAGCCACCACAGTAATATCTGGATAAATGGGACAGTCAGCAAAGTAATATTTGGGTAAAAGGGACAGCTAGTGAAGTAATTTCTGGATAAAATGGACAGTCACCACAGTAATTCCTGGATATAAGGGACAGACAACGCAGTATTACCTGGATAAATGGGACAGTCACCACAGTAATATTTGGATAAAAGGGACAGTGAGCACAGTAATACTTGGATAAATGGGACAGTCACTACAGTAACACCTAGATAAAAGGGGCAACCAATACAGTAATACGTTGCTAAATGGGACAGTCAGTGCAATAATGGCTGGATAAAAGGGACAGTCACATCAGTAATAAAAGGAGAAATGGGACAGTCACTACAGTAATATCTGGATAAAAGGGACGGCCAGAACCATAATACCTGGATAAATGGGACAGTCACCTTACATATTAAAAATCAAAGTAAAAATGAAGCAAATAAAGAAAGGAACAAAGAACATGAGATGAAGGAAAAAAGCAAGCCAACACCACGTTATGAAATGTCAGCACCTAGGTACAGTGCAAGGAACAAGCAATGTATCTACGATGCCAGGGAATGGTGCAGATACGGAGATAAATGCAGATACATACACAAAATGAATAAATATGAAGATGGAAGAACAAATATATTGGAAAATTTGGATTTTTTTAATGTCCGAATTTCTGGAAATGAAGAAAAGAACAACATATCAGAACAGGAAAGAGACATGGGAAAATCTTTGTTATTACCCATATTAGATAGTGAGGATAACACGCAAACCATCATAGTGATGAATTCGTAGGGTTTAGTTTCGAGTAACTCAAAAAGAAAAATATTATTAAGACAAAGTGTAGATACAGGCAAGATTTATGATGAACATAAATTAGCATATATTGCCCCTATCTTCAAAAGTGGATCAAGACTAGAGGCAAGTAATTATAGGCCTGTGAGTCTAACATCACATATTATGAAAGTGTATGAAAGGATAATGAAGAAAAATATAATGAAACATTTAATAAAAATAGTTTGTTTAATATAGGACAACATGGTTTTGTACCCGGAAAAAGTACACAAACCTAACTGTTAGTCCACCATGAAAATATATATAAAATATGATAAACGAAAAAGATGCAGATGTGGTTTACCTTCAGTTTGCAAAAGCTTTTGACAAGGTAGACCGTAATATATTAGCGAAAAAAATTAGAAAACATAATATTGTGGACAAAGTACAAAGATGGATAAAAGAATTTTTGCAAAACAGAAAACAGATAGTGATTGCAAACGATGAGAAATCGGATGAAACTAGGGTAATATCCGGTGTGCCACAAGGTACGGTGTTAGCTGCATTGCTGTTTGTTATTATGATTGCAGACATAGACAGTAATGTTAAGAACTCAGTAGTGAGAAGTTTCGCCGATGACACAAGAATAAGTAGAGAAATTACTTGTGATGAAGATAGGAACTCGCTACAAAGAGACTTAAACAAAATATATGAATGGGCAGAGGTAAATAGGATGGTATTTAACTCCGATAAATTTGAATCAATAACTTATGGTTATAAAGAAGGAATGCTATATGCATATAGGGGACCTAATAACGAGACAATCACAAATAAGGAAGCAGTTAAAGACCTTGGTGTGATGTTGAATAAGAATATGTTATGCAATGAACAAATAGCAATACGGTTGGCAAAATGCAAAGCAAAAATGGGAATGATGTTCTGGTACTTCAAAACAAGAAAAGCCGAACACATGATTATGCTTTATAAAATGTATGTACGCAGTCCACTTGAATATTGCAATATGATATGGTGCCCACACTACCAAAAGGATATTGCACAAATAGAGAGGTTATAAATGTCCTTTACAGCTAGAATAGAAGAAGTTAAGGACCTTGACTACTGGGAAAGACTACAATTCTTAAAATTATATAGTCTCAAAAGGAGAAAAGAACGCTACATGATAATACAGGCATGGAAACAGATAGAAGGAATTATCAAAAACATCATGGAGCTAAAAATATCAGATAGAGCAAGCAGAGGTAGATTAACAGTGCCCAAAACTATACAAAGAAAGCACACAGGACATTAATCCACTACGCACCAGCATCGATAATGCAGCGTCTATTCAGTGCATTACCAGCTCATCTGAGGAACATATCAGGAGTGAGCGTAGATGTGTTTAGGAATAAACTCGACAAATATCTAAGCTGCACCCCAGACCATCCAAGATTGGAAGATGCAAAATATACTTGAAGATGCATTAGCAATTCCCTGGTAGACATCAGAGGTGCCTCACACTGAGGGACCTGGTGCGACCCGAACGAACTGTAAGGTAAGGTAAGGAAGGAATACCTGGATAAAAGGGACAGTCAGTACAGTAATACCTGGATAAAAGGGACAGTCAGGACAGTAATACCTGGATAAAAGGAAGAGTCGCAAAGTAATATATGGGTAAATGGGACAGTCACTACATTAATATCTGGTTAAATGGGACAGTCAGAATAGTAATATTTGGATAAAAGGAACAGTTAGTACAGTAATTTCTGGATAAATGGGACAGTTACTACAGTAATACGTGGATAAATGGGACAGTTAGAACAGTAATTTCTGGATAAGATGGACATTCAGCACAAGGAGGTGCAGGAAAAATTTTTTTTGAGTCCTTCAGAGTTTTCCCTGGGAGTGCTGGGTTGGTCAGCTAGTATATATATATATGTGTGTGTGCACATGTGCATGCTCTTGCGTTTATTTACAGTCTCTTTTTGGCTAAATTGACAAGCCGCTGTCATCTCGTATTTTAAACTAAAAAATCAGAGGTTCATATCTTTCCAAGGAAGATTCACTCAATATTTACAATACACTTTGGGTAAATTGAGTTTGATACTTGCCTATTTTGTCATATATATATATATATATATATATATATATATATATATATATATATATATATATATATATATATATATATATATACACATACACACTTTACACATAAAACAGTCATATGGTCTTATATTTCTGTACAATATTCCTTTGTTCATAAGAGTGCAAACTAGGTTGTTTTCTCCATGTTCATATTCATTATTGCGTAATTAGCATAAGTTAGTACTTATTTTATGGAAAAAAAGAGAAAAATGTGTAAGATATTTGCTTTTTCCTGGCTTCTATCTTTAAAGGGAAAGCAAGCAAGTGCTGCCTTGGCCTTTTGTGTAATACCACGATTCCAAATCTTGTTATGACATGAAAGGCTTGAACATGATTTTTTCTCCTGTGGACTTTTTCTTCGGTGGTTTTGGTGTGTGTGAGAACATGTTCGCCTCTGCAAAGCTTGCTAGACCTACGCAACCGTAAGAGGTTGTGACCAGATAGCTTTTCCTTTCACATTTTTGAAAAGCGAATGAGGAAATATCAGATGCGTGCCTAAACTTTCCGTTAGTTCCTGCTTGATGAGCTACGGCGGCTTTTCGCTTTGAAGCTCTGGATTTTGTGAAAAGATGAAGACGTAGCTCTCAGAGCCAAGGCTGGATCTGAGAAGTAAGAAGTGTGGAAATAAATATGCTTCTCTTAAGTTTTATGCTATAATTATGAAAAGATAAAAAATAACGGAATAGGCTACAAGGCGTTAACAGAAAGATATGTGTACGAAGCATTTCAGAGCAAGGAAGAAATAGATACCAATAAAATGGTGGTGGTAGAGTCCTTAAGCACTGTAAATAATGAACATTAATATCCAGATATATCAAAAGTGATTTTCGTTGTGCATCATTTACAAGGGGAACGTAGGTGCTATTGATTTGCTTTATTGTATTTTTTTGTATTTAAGCATCGGATTTTCCACCTATGCGTAGTAGTTGAGGGTGAATAGAGCAATGAAATATTGTTTGGTTACTATTATTATTAATGGAAGTTAGCACTCAGAGGAATTACAAGTAATAACAGGTAAAAAATGCGCCGAAGTGTCTTCGGCGCAGTCGAGTTCTCTGTACAGTGTATACTGTAATACTGTATGAAACTCTCAGCCGCAGCCCATGAAACTTTCAGCCACGGCCCGGTGGTGGATTGTGTTGTTGGCACTTATAGCAGTGCCAAACGCACGATCAAGGCTAACTTTAACCTTAAATAAAATAAAAACTACTGAGGCTAGAGGGCTACAATTTGGTATGTTTGATGATTGGAGGGCTGTTGATCAGCATACCAATTTGCAGCCCTCTAGCCTCAGTAGTTTTTGAGATCTGAGGGCGGACAGAAAAAGTGCGGACGGACAGACAAACAGCCATCTGAATAGTTTTCTTTTACAGAAAACTAAAAAGCAAATAAGCGACACAGCAGCTACAATAAGTGTAGCATTTTCGCTGACGAGTTTTTCAGGTGGCTTTAACGGACGCTCATAAATAATTTCGACTTTATAATATCTGGATCATTTGTATTAAATAAATGTAATCGCCGCATAATGAATATGTATGCATGTGTGAGTCTTATTTTTCTGGTGTGACATCAGAAATAAGTCCTTTTTCGGGTGTGTGTAGAGTAAGCAGTTATTGGCCAAGTCGAAGGACCACAGACGATCATAAGATTATATTGGTGATAATTGGTAACATGAGACATAGTCGGGTGGTTATTCACTTGTGGAGCTTCCAGCACATTCGTGTGTAACAGATGTTACTCATTTCCTAAAGACAAATATTTCTGTTTCTTTAAACTTGCCGACCCTGCTGGAGTCATGTAGTCGTTATAAATGTACTCCAGTGTTTCATCTTTAATTCCGGCAGACCTTTTCCATGAAACAGCAATCTTCGTAGGAATTTATCGTTCCATTGTGTATTGTGAGAACGTTAGATTATTTCCCAAAATGGTATGTCTCTTAGAATGTGTAATTTATTTAATGGACTTTCAGTGTCAAATATTTTATCGGCCGTAGATAAAAAGTAAATTTCCGTCTGACTGGAACAAAATATCGGGCGATCTTTCATTTGCCTCGAAAAGAGGAATGAATGACGATGGCCCGATTGGGCTCCTCCCGTTGCCAGCCATTTGCTCTCGAGGATTTGGATTCCAACTCAGCGATATCGGAGATTGTGATAACTTTTATCTTCTTCCTATATTTCTGTTGGCCAAACCACTTACTTACCAGGACGCCATCTGCCGTATTTCAAAAGGTTAATTTGAAAATTTCTCTTCCCTACCCCCCTCTGGATTTCTTTATGGGAAAATGTTAACTTCCTTATTCCATTTGCTTCAGAAGGCATGTCGGTATAAAGGTGAATATATTTCTGATATGAATGTTGGGGTGATTAATTAATTAATTGACCTGCTTGTCTGGGGTCGTGACCCTAAGGATCATTAACCTATTTTCTGATGTTAATGGCCTAGTTGCTGTTTCTAAAACAATGTTCAAACAAATAGTTCAGTGTTTCAACTCTCTTTATAATAAATTATTTTTCCATTTGTGTCCTTATATACACGTTATAATCAAATCACGCCTTAAATTCAGCTTATCCCTTGTAGCTGGGAGTTTCAGTGCTTCTGAAACTGGTAGTGCTGGTTTACATGAACATTTTTCCTTTAATTAATTTTAGTGCCAGAATTTTTTTTCAACGACATATAAAAGTAATTGTGTGGTCCCATGATTTTTATCATAAATTTTTCGGAATTAATGTTAAGAAACATTATTTGCAAAGATGCTCTCTCTCTCTCTCTCTCTCTCTCTCTCTCTCTCTCTCTCTCTCTCTCTCTCTCTCTCTCTCTCTCTCTCTCTCTCTATATATATATATATATATATATATATATATATATATATATATATATATATATATATATATATATATATATATATAATGCCTATATATATATATATATATAAAATATATAATGCTTGTATGTGAGTATATAAAAGGCTTCTCTTACAAGCTTTATTTACAATGGGGAGACCGAAAGTCGGTATTTTTGTTCTACCTCTTCTGTATTTAAGGTTATTTTTTTCTTATATTGAAAAGCCGAATCCCTTTTAGTTCTTTTTTTGGTAAACTATAAATCTCTGACTAAAAATTATTTCCAGGATATAATCTGGAAACTTTATGACAAGAAATACTACGCCAAACATTATTTCTTGAATAAACACAATAATAATCATAAAACAAAAAAAAGTCTTCCAAAAAATGTGAATGGAATAAAAGGTAAGCAACTGACAGTTGTTTAAAATCAAATACTCCCCATAAGTGTTGTTGTATACGTGAGTACGGAAATGACTTACATTGACACTTGTGAAATTATGAAAGAATTTGGAATAGTAAATTGAGTCATCAGATAGCAGGCGGAATAGATCAGTATAATAACCAATAAATGTTTATTCATTTAGGTTTTCTTATTTTTCATCAGTCCATATTTTCTCAAGGCTTTCATGTATGTAAAATAGAATCTCATGTTTTTATGATTTTTTTTTATTTCTTCGCTTTTTACCTGCTATAGCAAATTATTAATGTCATGAGTGAGAGAGACCTCAGTAACCAACACGTCTTTGAACAAACATTACGCAATCATTTTTTAAAAATTGCTCTTTTTTTTCGTGTGATATCAGTAATGAAGAGAAAATCTTTTTCGAAACGCGACGAGCTTCAGAATATATAAATTATAAAAGGACAGGCAGCCTGACAGATAAAAGAATGCAATACAACCAAAAGAATTGTTGGGGTGATAGTTAAAAAACAAGAGTCACCGCGACGGTCGTTAAAAATGTCTGTTGTTGCTCTTGGCTCTTGAATGTTTTATGAGTCGCTCTCTCTCTCTCTCTCTCTCTCTCTCTCTCCTTTAAAAGAATTTTTTATTTATGGAGATGTTATACATATACTGTCTCTCTCTCTCCTTCTTACTCTCAAATTAGAGACCAAACAAAGGAAGAAACACTCCTGCCTACTCCAGTCAGGGCCCCACTGTCAAACGAAATACTTTTAAAGGACATTTCTGTTATATTTCTTCTTTTCCACCTTGTATCTATTTCTTGTGAATGTTCATGGAGTATTTTCTCTCTTGTTTCCTCTGAACTTGATGGAATTCTGGACAGGAGTTTTAATTAAGAAACTGTGGGGTGGGGGGGGGGGCGGCGCTGACGTTGTGGGGAGACCGGTGTAGCAGAACCCTCTCAAAAATGCATATGTAGTCAAAGGGCAAATTGACTCTCCTTTGCCTCTTTCACTTTTCTATCGCTTTATTTGTTCATCAAATCTTTGGATGAGCTACGAATATTTAGAGGGCTCTCTGGCGAAGAAAGATTTCAAAATATTTGATTTTAGGTATAATTCTGTGACATTTCTTTCCAGTTGTGACTCAAATCTTCTGGGGTTAATTGGGATATGTACATAATTATGAAAGTGGGCGTCTTCATCCAAAAGGTCGAATGTGTGAAACTTCATGAATTAATATGATTCATAGAATGTTTGAATAATTTCCATTGCTCTCTCTCTCTCTCTCTCTCTCTCTCTCTCTCTCTCTCTCTCTCTCTCTCTCTCTCTGGTTTGCCGAAAATTGGTCAGCTAGGATGCAGATAACAGAAAATGTAGACTGATAGATTAAGAATGGAAATGAAAGCCTTACCCACTTCCAAGTAGTTTCGATAGGGATGTTTAACTTTTAAGAGTTTTTTTTCATCTTGGAAGAAACTCTTCGCTAAATACGTGCGTATAAGTTTTGCTGTTAAGTGCAATTAATAACTGATGAAAGTTGTAATAGAATTATGAAGGTTAAATGTGAAGTCTTGAAGTTCTTTTTGCTGCAGTCGGTAGTTTCTCTTGACTGGCTTTTTGGTCAAATACATTGTCATAAAATACCATAGAACTCATTTGGATGTTTCTATGGTACTCAGAAAATAGGACTTAAAATTGAATTTTCCCCAAATATTTTGTGATGTTTCATTGTCCTGTTCTGATTTAGCATATCAGATTGATGATTGAAAAAGAATAACCTTTGCAAAACTTAACTCTGATTACTGTTCTTTTTCACAAACGGTTATACTCATTGTACTTTTGAAAACCTAGAGGGGGGGGGGGGTTCTTTCCTAGATAGTGACCCCAAGGTTTTTGACTCGGCATGTATCCACGGTTGCGGCGTGTTCAGTACATGCCCGGTGGGGATGACCGTAAAAAAACATAAACAAAACACTGTAAATATCATAAAGATAATGACCCCAAAGGAATATTAGTCCTAGATAACGGCCCCCGAACACTATCTAGGAAAGATCCTCTAGAGGCACCTTTGCGGCTGTTTGTAGATTTAGTCTAAGAGGTAATTTGTGCATTATTGAAAAATAGACAAGCTTTTCCATGTGTTCGTTGGGTACTTGGATAAGAAAATTATCCTTGCAAAGTTAGATACTTTCAGAGCCATAATTAACGAGAACGATCACCTGTTATTAGTTGGAGTGAATGACTTACAACTTGGTTGCTGCACCGAAGGGTTTTTATTAAGCGTAGCCAGTGAAAGCTTTGTCTGTTCAGTACTGGTATGGGCGACAACAAGTGAATGCCACTCATTTTTGGGGGCACATGATATATTAATTTCGTTAAGTAAGAGAATTAGTGCGACCATAAAACAAGATTTCATAAATCAACAAACATCGAATCCTGTAAATCCACCAATCGCTGGAAAATAATAAGGATGATATTGGATTAAATGTTCACATCATCCGGAATCCAGTTCTCTCTCTCTCTCTCTCTCTCTCTCTCTCTCTCTCTCTCTCTCTCTCTCTCTCTCTCTCTCTCTCTCTCTCTCTCTCTCTCTAATTTTATTTCATGGTTAATAATCTAATATATCGTTTGATAAATTTTAACATAATATTTTATTTGTCTTCATTTTTAAATCGTTTAGTACATGTACAGATCGTGTCTATCTGTTCAACAGTAGTTATTATTTTCTTCTTTTATTATTATTATAGTGTGCTTATTAGAGGAATTTTTATGGCACACGACAGAGAGACAGAAGCGGATGTGTATATGCATATGATTTTCAATAAAGCTGCTTCCAATTCTCTCGTCCTGAGAAACGCGAACAATCACTCTTTATTTTTATTTCATTTTGCGAACAGGCTGTTAAGAATAGAGCCGTTTGATAAAAAAATATTTTTGGTTTTTACAGCACTGACGAGTATATATTTTTTCCTTCTTTCCCGACCAAAAATGGATTTCAAATGGAATTTAGGATATTGTAAAAGGATTAGTCAAACGGAGAGGAAAATGCCTTCCAGTTTTCATATTGCATCGGCGTAAACCATTGCAGCGAAGGAAAATGTTTGTATTTTTTATGGCTATTTTGACTTCATGTTTGTGGGGATTTCATATTGTATATTGATTGATAGACGGCTAGGTGGGGAGAGTTTGTTTGTTTGCCTTCCACTTTCATGCCTAACTCGATTTCTTAGACAGTCGAATTCTTCGCAATACTTATCATTTATTTGATGACACTAGTTATATCTATAAGACAAAAATGGAAAAAATAAGATAATCCAATGATATAACCGGACAAACAGTAACTTTAGCCTTGGCAGTTTTATCGTGATATCTTGAGGTTATATATTAACATTTGCCAGTTCACAAAATATCTTGTGAACTGAAAATGCTAATATATAATCCGAAGATATAACGTTAGAACTGCCAATGGTAAAGCTTCTGTATGTCTGGTTATATCTTTGGATCATCTCAAAAAGTTTTTGATGGATTTCCATGGAATGTTGTGTAAGTTTGGTCTATGAGCTTATGTGGAGTCTGCTGTTTGCCTGTCTTCAAGATGTGTAAAATATCTGATGATAGATTCAAGATTTTTATTTCATGTTATTGGGTTGGGTATGGGAGAGGAAGTTATTGTCTCTAATTGTACTCCATCGGATAAAATAATTGATTTTATCCTTTTCTTTGACAATGTGAGGTAGGGGTAACTTTTCCCGTAGATCATCTTAAAATGCATCATCCTACTATAATTATATCCAGAACATGAGATCGATTTCACTCTTTACATGACCAACATCATTGATGTAGGTGGAGGTACAGACTTGAGTTGAAGTATTATGTAAACTACACAAAAGGGAATTAGTGTTTGTACTAGTTTGTGGAGAAGGCAATTGCAAAAGTTGGGCTGATTTCTGCTCAAACAGTTATTGTTTTTCTATTGATAGGCATTAGTAAATAATCACAAGACACAGAAAATAATTGCAACATTATATTCTGAATGTTGTATCCATCCTACTGAGCGGTTAAGATATCCGTCCTGTTCATTTCTTTGGGTGGAATTTCTTTTAAGAATTTTGAACTGTATAAGAGTGAAGTATAGTAAACTGGTAGTTAAAAGACTACAATTATTCCAAAGGAGGCTTAACAAGTGTTGATAGGTTTATAATTTCTATTTTAAGTCGCTGAAAAAAATTATAGACCCTGGCATTTATTAAGATGTTTTATAATCTTTATTTTAGGTGAACAAAAGAGTAATATTATTATATGATATATATATATATATATATATATATATATATATATATATATATATATATATATATATATATATATATATATATATATTATATATGTATGTATATATATATATATATATATATATATATATATATATATATATATATATATATATATATATATATATATATATATATATATATATATAAAATTGTTCTCGCAGTTTACCATATACTATCGTGTGAGTAAGATTTTTCTCTTTAGAATCTGTACTTTATAGAATTCCAAGGAAGAGAACCCGAGCATAGTGGAAATATGGACTCTTTACACATGTCCGTACATCATCATTGCAAACAAAAGAACAAAAGCACCTTTCATATGAGCACAAAAAGTCTAACATCTTTTGTGTAAAATCGTAACCAAGCTTTCACAGCCGTCGTTCCGTGTACACGTGAATTTCATATGTACGTTTCGGTACGGCCATTCATATGCCTGTCTGTGTGCATCATTGCAGTTTCTTTTCCCTCTGCACGGAAACACTTTTCTACATACACTGGAACACATAGATAATTGATTATACATTAAGTGATTCAAGTTATTTCCATATGGCATTGGGAAATAATTTGTAATTGCTAATTAAAACAGTTTATTTGACATTTCAAAACAATAGAATATAAACGGAATGGCCCTTTGGAATGCAGTTTTCATATATTTCATTTGGCAATTATGAAAGTGATTAATCGCTCTGGGATTAGAGACAAAATTGCTCATATGAAAATGTGGTCGGACCTGTTCGAACTTATCGGCTTTACAATAATCACAAATAGACTTCACTTCGACCACGTCTAGATCAAAAATTTCCAGAAATGAAGGCTGCTTTGTCATGAAATGAATTGAACATTTGAATGAAAGAAAAAGAGTAAATGATAAGTATCACATATTTTTGTTTAAAATTAATGAGCATATTTACTTCATTCGGACTCGCGGAGGAACATTGATTTTTTATTTTTGTTTTTAGAGAGAAATGGAACCTAATTTACAGGAAAGAATTCTAATGCGCTTTTAGAGAAATTCTGTCGAAGAATGTTGTGTATCCTCTGACAAATCAAATAATGTTCATATTAAGAGTAAATTACTTTGCCAACAGGAGAGGGAGAATTGGGCGTTATTCTACCTCGAAAGGTCGTCTCTCTCTATCCAAGTCTCACTTATGATATTAGTAAGGCTCCTCATTTACTCATTTACAGCGTTCATAAAGTCATCTCAGAACTCTTTTGGCACCATTATTTCTTTCTTTCAACCAGCCAAACCATAAATATCCCAGCGTCCATTTAAATGGTTCAACTTTATTCATGCGAAGCTCGCCATTACATGCACCAAATTCCTTCATTCTAAGAATTACTTTCACTTAGCTTAGCACAAAACGACCAACGTTTTCTAGTAGAGTATTTAAGCCACAAGGTTTGCAAGTACGGACACACCAGAACATCAAATACGCCGAATCAGGTGTCCCATTAATTGCTTTTATATATTATTGTTTTTGTTTTGAAATACTTGCATCTCATAAGATACAAAAAGAGACAAAATATACTTTTTCTGTATGCAGGAGCAACTTTCTCCGTTTCTTATATTCACTTTTAAGTTATCATTATATCTCAGTTGTTGCTGAGCAAAACTCAAACGACCACCACAAGTTGTTCAGCACATAATTCAGACCATTCCAGATGCGTCTTATCTTCTGATAATATATATACGGCAAATTCTGTACTGTTTGCATATTTAATAACATTGTTTTGTGTCATTATTATTATTAGGGATTAATTTGTCATTTCCATCAAGAAATGGTGACTTTTTGTTGAAAGAAAGACGGCAGCCACTGCTCACGCAAGGGAAAGCTAGTTATTAATAGCGTCAGAGTCTTCATCTGCAGGACGTTGACGCCTTGACATAATGTTAATGTTTGACACATGTGCTTGCAGAAGATCGAGAAGCTTTCATTGTAACACTAGTCCTCTTAAACATGCATATTCTTGGTCTAGTTCTTGATTCCTTCCAAACTTAGGTCAACTCATTCCCAGTCTTTCTCTTCACACCCGCAAACAAGGTCAACGTGCCTCTGTAATCTCTTACCTCATCTGTTGTACTTCCACTACATTCATCTATCCTTACACTACACAAACTACGAAAGGAAATCCGTCACAGTAGTGTTCACCAGTCTAAGTCATTTCTCATGTTCCGACGTTAGCTTCCAACGACATAACTTGATTAGACAACTGAGAAACTTGTTTGCCTTCCATCACTAATATTTCTGTCTGCTCTTCTCCTTCCATCATTCGTAACATTTATTCACAAATTCTTAATCGCAAAAGCTGTATTCTTCTGTTATTTTCTATGGACATTATCATTTTACAAACTGTCCAAACCCTTGCTTCAGTTTTGGTTGTTGCTTCACTTTTGCCAATTGAGGCATTGTCATAAGTATATCTTAGTTTAACCAGACCACTGAGCTGATTAACAGCTCTCCTAGGGCTGGCCCGAAGGATTAGAACCAATTGGTTACCTAGCAACCAATTGGTAACCAATTGCTAAGACTAATTGGTTACCTAGCAATGGGACCTACAACTTATTGCGGAATTTGAACCACATTATAGCGAGAAATGAATTTCTATCACCAGAAATAAATTCCTCTAATTCTTCATTAGCCGGCCGGAGACTCGAACTCGGGCCTAGCGAGTGCTAGCCGACAACTCTACCGACTTTTCTAACGAGGAACACCATCCGCAATCATCATCAGTTCTACACCTCTCTCAGTACCTTATAATTTCTCTCAAAGTTGTACTCATTTCTCATTCTATGTAAATAGGCCGCAGAGATATTTCACGCCTTTGCCAGAGACCTGTATTGACACCAAACCAAACACTTACCTATGCACCCATATGCACAAAGTTTGCTAACACCATAAAAACTATATTCTCTTTTTGATTGCCATTCGTAGGATACTGTCAGTACTCTCCCCACTATAACATAATCGTCCATAAAAACCATATTCTCTTTCTGATTGCCATTCGTAGCATACTGTGCCAGTGCTCTCCGCACTATAACATCACCTTTAGTGTTATCATAAGGTTTCTGTAGATTCACTAATATATATTTGCAGTTTTTCGTTTATTCTGTTATTGCTGTCTTTATTTCTCGTTTTTTTTTTTTGTTATGTAATTCATTGCTTTCATGAATGTAGGAGCGTCAGAATTCAGGGACAGAACAGAAAAAAAGTGAAAGATTGTGGTATAAGAAAAAGGGTGGGGTTTGGCTGATGCTTAACGGTGATATAATGTTCATTGGTGAGGGTGAAGAAAACCTACAGAAACTGGTGAGAGAATTTGAAAGTGTGTAAATTGAAAGTATGTCAGTAGGAGTAACGTTATGCAGGTAATGAAACTAAATATATATTAGAAAAATAGAAATGTCTGAGCCATTAAGAAGGTTTCACAAATAAAGTATTAATCAGTGTTTGGTGGTCGTTTGGTGACTTGGCGGAAATGGAGGTAGGTAGTCTGGTGATAAGGGTGTATACACTTTGTTGTAAGGAGAGGCAGACAACAAACGGTCAGGTTTCATAGTAGGAGGTAATGGAAGTGAAGGGTCTCAATATACTGGAAAACTGGAATCGTTTGTAAGATAAAGGTTAATGATGTAGTTATGTATGTGTATGTGTGTGTGCGATTGGTGTGGGAGGTGGGGGGTTTGAGTGGAGGATGTGTGGAGGAAGTCGTTTGTGCCAGCTTAGTCTTACTTTTCTTCCATTAACAGCACCTATAAAATTTCATCACTGCATGTCCAGAAAATCTAAGTTTCACATTGCCTGCTTTTGCTGAAAAGCGATGCGAAAAGTCTGAAATGAAATTAGACATATCTCATAGTTATGAGGAAAAGAAACTGCAGAGACTAGAAAGAGTTTGAAAGTATTTGCAAAGTGAGAAAGATGAGAGCAGTTGCGGGCAGGAGTAAGGTCGAGAGGGTAAGTGGAAACGTAGAAGAGACCGCAACGAATATTATTATGGATAGTGAGAAAATGGAAGCATTTGACTAATACAGGTAAAAGGTAATAGGTATACTGAATGATGTTAGAATAAGATCAAAAATAGACTTGTGGTGTCTAGGAAAACCAAACTTGGAGTGTGAGCCAGCTCTCCTTTATATAAGAAAGTGGAGTATGAATGTTGAGTGCAAATAAAATATACAAATAGTTTTCCAAGTATATTTCGCACTTGAAATATTTAACTGGGTAATAAATTTCAAGGTAGAGATGGTAAAATGTTTAAGATACGGAAAATGATGGTTCAGAATATTTTCTAATACTTCCCTTCTGTTTAAAATATGGGAACCGAAAAATTTATTATTCAGAATTATAAGATAAGAGAAGGGCTGAAAGAGATCTGTAGATGGTATGGAAACATCACTGGAAAGAAGAAGCCTCAATATTCAGGAAGCGAGTGAATGAATGCAAGAACGTGATAGAGGTGAATGGAGCATTTCATGTAAGGGGCTTAGATGTGCGACTGATGAGCCTTCTTTGTGGGTAATTGAGCTAGCTAATGTGGCAGTTTTATACGAAGGGCTTCATCTACGATTCAGGGGTCGGGATATAAGTATGCTAGATATATATATATATATATATATATATATATATATATATATATATATATATATATATGTGTGTGTGTGTGTGTGTGTGTGTATACATATGTATGTATATATATATATATATATATATATATATATATATATATATATATACATACATATATGATGGAAATATTTAGTAGACTTATAGAAAATGACTTATCGTCTGCATTTCTTTATCATATTATATCGCAGTGTATACTTTGATGAACCATATATATATGTATATATATAGATATATATTTATATATATTTATATAAATATATATATATATATATATATATATATATATATATATATATTATAATATATACATATATATATGTATATATATACAGACATATATGTGTGTGTGCCCTTTTATGTGTCCCGCACGTTTTATATTTTTTCAACTAATTCATAAATCTTCCCCGGTATTAGTGCTGAAATTTTTATATATATTTTCAAATGTATATCATGTATGATTAGAATTCCTTATCATGGATGTGAAGAGATTTCATATCAGTATTGTCTTCATTTTTAAAACGAAATAATGCCTTGAAAATCTTCTTCATAATTCTGACTATTTCCACAAGAAGATAAAACGCACGAAATTACCAAAATGAGATATGATATGATTGTCGTTTTATGATTTTTTGTTTTTACTTGCTTCAGATCATTAGGGAAATTTGTTCAATTTCAGAAGGCAAGTAAGAAGTTGATGTAATCCCGGGAGTGTCCCTACATTACAGTTGTTTCCCAGTGTTGCCTCACCATTATACGATTCGAGGAAGTCGTTTCTGCTTCTGACTCTCGCTTTTCTTCCATTACGAGTCCCCGTAGGGGGTTAGTGCCGTCAGTTCACATCATGCGGTGTACTGCAGGCATTACTTAAGGTTCTTTGCAGCGTGCCCTCGGCCCCTAGCTGCAACCCCTTTCGTTTCCTTTTACTGTACCTCCTTTCATATTCTCTTTCTACCAACTTACTGTCCACCCTCTCCTAACAATTGATTCATAGTGGCACTGCGAGGTTTTCCTCCTGTTACACCTTTCAAACTTTTACTGTTAATTTCCGTTTCATTGCTGAATGACCTCATTGATCCCAGTGCTTGGCCTTTGGCCTAGATTCTATATTCAATCCGTTACCGGCATCTACAAAATTTCCTCTCTGCATTTTCAGAAAATCTTAGTTTCACATTCCCTGCTTACGCTGAAGGCCCGAGGGGTGACTTTTTACGATACATAGTGTAACTCAATCCGTTGAGACTAGAATTCGTACAGTTTTAAATCGTGAAATAAACGAGCTCCTGTTACTGTTAATCTTTGTTCATTCCAGCACACGATGCTTTGAGAATCATGCTTAATAACTGCTTTTTTGTTTGTAATAGTTAAGATGTAATTTTCACATCAGAACCTCATCACAGCTGTAGTGACACAGGCTCTCTCTCTCTCTCTCTCTCTCTCTCTCTCTCTCTCTCTTATTTGGAGTAAGAAAAAACAGCGCTCTTGTCTTATGCGTTAGATGTCGCATTCCAATTTTTCCTACCTCTCCCAAGTTTTATTATTTGGGGAGCCATTCTAGCTATTATGCATTATGGCTTCACTCGGTTCACACGGGAAAAATCGATTCAGAATTTTTCCCCTTTCGCCCCCTCGAGATCCCGGTGAATATGAGAACCCTTACTTTACATCACGGCTGAAAAAATTCCTAAGAATACGGAGGCCGGCGTGGGTGCTTGAAATGAGGGAGGTTCTTGGGTGGGGGTGGGGGTGGGAGGGGCGGTTTAGAAAGGAAGTGAAGCCAGGGAGAGCAAATTTGTGTCAGAGGTAGTGAGGAGGGCGTTGTGGGGTTTTTGGGGGGCGGGGGTGGGGCAGACGTTACCATTTAGGTGGGAGCTGGGTTTGTGTGAAGGGAGAGGGGGTTTGTGGAAAACTGCTACCGGAATGAGGGGTTTTCAGAATAGACGTTGATGTTGGTTCGTCTTATAGATTTTGTTTAAACGAACTCCGGGTGAACCATTTATTAGGAAAGAAAAGATCTTGTGAATGTTTACCTAGAAGATGAAGTGCTGCCGTGAGTCAACAATATTATGAACAGGCGAGAAGGAGAGCATGAAATATGGAGAGTATGGGGATTGGATGGCAGAATGGCGATGGGTAAGATATAATAGCGATGGTATGGGATGCTAACGAAATCGTCAGGGAGGGGACTCTTAACACATGCTAGAATACGGAAATTTAGGGGTAACGATGAAGATGATGAATGAGGAATTCTGTAGTCCTTTTGAATGCTGTAATAGACCTACAGGTGATGTAATGGAAATACTGAGCAGACTTAGGGAAAATGACATATCGTCTGCCTTCGTTCATCATATGCATATCGCAGTGTATACTTTGACGAAGCATTTTCGTTTGTCGGCAGACGATCGACAATAGTGTATTATTTTTTGGAAGAAAACTACACAATATATCAATTATCTCTTAAAAATGGACAATAAAATTGAATATAAGGTGGAAATTTATAACAGAATTTCTTATTCGATTGAGATCCTCCGATGGCAAGAAGTCCATGTTGAATTCTTGTTGCATGCAGATACAACGGCCAACATACTGAGTCCGAACATTAGTTGATAGGTATGAACTGTACAGGTTTTTGCTCGCGTAAGGGAAGGTCTCTCTCTCTCTCTCTCTCTCTCTCTCTCTCTCTCTCTCTCTCTCTCTCTCTCTCTCTCTCTCTTCCCGACAGTACATAGAAGCTCCACGGGTGTTAGGGTTAGGTGTAAGAAGAGAGAGTTTTCTCCCTAGGTGTAAACAGTATAGTGGAAGTCGTTTTTAATTATATGTTGGGGACTTAATGAAATGTCCACATGACAAACTGTAACCTTGATATATTAGCCTATAATGAATTTTCGTGGTAATGAATTATCATATTAATGATGAAGGTTGAAAAAAATTTTGACTTTCGTAAAGAACTGTTCAAGAGAAACCATAATATCATCGATAATGGCCTCGGTTAATTTATGCATATTAGCGAGCAGATTGCATGCAACGTAGAATAGTATGTACAACATAGTTTTTTTTTATTTTTACGATTTGTTCTTTAATTCATAATCTCCCTCTCTTTTTCTTTTCTGACATTAAGCTCTTTGTCTCGGGAAGATTTGACATTCTTCACGTCTTTGCACCTAATGAACAAACTTTTGCTTTTTAATTGGGCCTAGAGTGACTCTTTATGCAAATATTTTTGGAAGGAAGGCCCTGCCTACCTCTCCTCCGTCTAATGAACTTTTCTTCATCAGGCGCTCCGCCGTCGATAGTGATTTGCCTTTTTCCACTTCATGGGAAATGATTAGCATACATAATCTAATTACATTGAGGTTCTTGCAGGTAATTAGCTGGGGATTATTTTTCCCCTTGTGTGCTCTAGAATTACGACAGTGCATTAGTTTAGCCATATTTATTCAACGCAATTCAAGTTAACGACTCAGCAATTCTGTTTAATATTTGGACGCCTTTGTTATTATCATTCTTCGCTGATCCCCTCGAATACCTTTGTGTGTTTTGTTTTATATTTAATAGCCATTGTCTCGAAAAGTGTGTAAACGAATTAGACAATTTTTGTTTATAATAGCATTTTCTTTCAAACGTGCAGAGGCTTTTCTTAATTGCCAAAGATTATCAGCAATTTGTTCCTCTTCATGAATATTGCTTGGGCCTATTGTATTTTTTCTTACCTGACGCTTTTGTTCTCTGATCTTTC
>NC_089761.1:52379272-52386772 GCF_040412425.1 Macrobrachium rosenbergii | reverse complement strand
CTTTGTCCTCAGAATCTTCATTATACTAAAAGCTCTGCCTCTTCCCTAGCTCCAACCTTTCAGCTACACTAAACACATTAACTCTTTATCCCTCCAAGTTATGAAAACACTGCTCGTTTAGCTTTGCATCACTCACTGCCAAAACTCCGTGCGTTCTCTCCGTTAGACTGTCACCTATCAGGCATTTCTTTTTTGCACCAAACCTCACACCTTCGGAATCCCTAGACTTATTTATTCTTTCTCTGGTGTTTTGCAACATCGGTATAATGTTCAGAATCGCAAGCATCAGGCCCCTTTGGCATTTCATGACTTTCACACAATGCATAGTTACAAGAATTTTCTATTCCCGACATCCCAGACGACTGATAAATGTGACTCCCATGCACCGAGGAGAGGCGGTTTCACTGCTTGAAGTTCACTATATATGTACTCTGTAACTGCCTAATATGGTGTTTTACAGACTTGCTTTCATTTTTTTTTTAAATGCTTGCTTTCAGTCTCCTCACCGCCACAGCTCGGGTGTGTTCTTTGTGTGAAATTTCATGTTGAATCAGGATTTTAATCTTATTCCTTTTATTAATTTTTTGTGCTGTAGTGTATTCAATATAATATTTATGAATGCGTTGTAAGTTTAAAGTTATATTATTATAGTGCCTCCGATTATTTCTGCTTGGAAATTGTGACTAGAAAAAAAGTCGTTAAACTGTTTTACGTATGAGATGCCTATCCCTTCGCTTCACCTTTGTGTACATATATACATATCTCTATATATATATATATATATATATATATATATATATATATATATATATATATATATATATATATATATATATATATATATATATATACATATATACATATATATATATATATATATATATATATATATATATATATATATATATATATATATATATATATATATATATAATCATCTCTCTCAGCACCGCATGACGCAAAGGACTTCTGCAAAGTTCCGTCACTCATGTCTTTCTTGTGCTTTATCTCCCAAAATCTCCTCCACTCATCTCCAGCCTTTCGTCTCAAAGTTCTCATGCAAGTAGTTCTGGGTCTTTCGGCTCTTCTGATGCCCACAGGAGCCCAGCTGACACCATCATGCTATTTCCATTATTATTTCGTCTATATATTTAGAATCTACGAATATATAAGGTTACATAGAAATGCACACAACCTTCGGAATAGCATATTTACTGCTTTGGGAAGTGAGGATGTGTTTCATATGTGAAAATGTTTGTTCACTGGCGGCAAGCAGATGGGTGGAGAATACGCTCGATTCAGTTCTAATATGGTATACAGTGCAGACAAATTAACAAACATTGTAGTGTGTTAATATTATGTATTACTGTTACCGTGTTAACTTAGCAGCGTATAAAGTTCTCTCTTCCATTCTATATTTTTTCTCATATTTTTCTTTTACCTTTTCTGAATTGATGTTTGCCATAGTCAAGCACTGCACGTAGTAAGTTTGGTGGTTGCAACTAATATTGTCGTAGGTACTTGTGCCTGTGGTTGCCGTAGTATGTAATGAGGCATTAGAAGTTCTTATGGTGAAAAGGATTATTATATGTAGACAGGAGAGTAAATGGTTTGGTGCAGAAGTAGATCTATGAAGAGGTTACAGTCCCAGCGGCTCTAATATTTTCGTGGTTGGAGTGATGAAGGACGTCAAGTAAAGAACAGATAATGCAGTTGTAAATTTGTGGGACATAAGTTATAGGTTGGAAACTGCAGAGACCGAAAATGCTTTCACGAACGGTAAGATGAAAATTGGATTGGGGTCGTGAATACAGAGCAATGATTTTTAGAATAGGGAAGTGGCTAATTCATAGTGGTATATATGAGGAAATGTAACAGATGATGGTAAGAGGAGGAAGAAGAGATGAACGGCAGAGTAATGGAAATAATGGATGAAGAAACGTTGTTCTAGATGTTAAAGTGGACATGTATGTGTGGAAACAAAAGCTGAGACGTATGAAGGGATAACTTGGCTAGCTCTCCATTTTAGAAACTAAATTTGGATAAGAGATAAGAATGAAAGAACAGTCGAAGCTGTTGACATAATTTGTTTGAGTACATGTGGTATGGAGTTCGAATTGTCGAAATGATGAGAAATGTAGAGAAACGTAAAAGGTTTCTTAAAAATTATGGGTAAGGGAAAATATGGATCAGTGTTTTGCATGGGACTGGTCACTTGAATGGAACGCTGGATGTTGGGTAGATAAGTAAACAACTCGTATTTCATTTTGTTGCGGTGAGAGTGGGGGAGAGGAGACTCAAACAAACCTGCTATCTAGGCTAGATTGATATTGCAGTGGAAGAGCCTTAGTAACCAAGAATGGCACGAGAGGGCGTGGAAGATTTGTTGTGTGATGCATTGTTGTGAGGGACGGGGATTGTGGTTGTCGACGAGGTGATGAGCTGTCAGTTAGGTTGTAAAATTGCCTTGTATAGTTAAGTTTCCTGCACAGGATGAGGGTGGTAATAACTTCTGTTTTGTTATGTTCTGTGGTCACCTTCTGTTAAGGGAAATGGCTGACTGGTTACACACACACACACACATACATACATACATAAATATTTTTGTGTAGTGGAAGTATGTCCGCCCTTAATAAACATCTAGCAAGTAACTATGGTAGTTTCGAGTACACTAATTAACCCTAATTTTTCAATTCCTCATACTCCTAGTGCTTTGCATGATGATCCATGGCGCCTGTTCGCAGTGGAAAGGAGCGACTCAGTTATAACGCCGACTGATTCGTGATTCATACAGACACACACAGCTAACAGGCGACAACAGATCATAATGGTTCAAACCTTTTTCTCTGTTTGTAAAGAAAAGGAGACCGTACCTGAAAACGCAATTAAGGGTCAAAATAGGATTGAAAAAGGTAGTGAGGGTGCTTTATTGTGATCTAGCGAGCATTAGGGAAAGAAAAGGCGGAGAATGAGTGAAAAAGAAGTCTTTAACCTCTTATCCCAAGGCAGTAAGTCTTTCAGAGGGAATTAAAGTAGGACGTCTTGAGATTAATGAAAAGACTATTAGAAGATATAAAGAAATGGGAGAGACTGACAAAGAAGCACACACGAAATTCACCCCTTTATCGCATTGTTCCTTAATACTTATTTTAGATTTATTTACAACCCTTACCATTACAGAGTTCACAATATAAACAGTGATGCGACACGTATGATTTGCTCAGACACCAAAGTTCGTTTCTGTTGGCCAATTTTCTTAGGAAACAAAACAAAAACCAAGCGGACGAGCAGGCCTAATCAGAAAACATGCAGAAAGGAGATGTGTCTTCCGACAAAGTTCCTTTTCAGTCGTACCAAGAACGGGAATCCGAATCTCAGAAGCCCAGCTGCTAATTAGATAAATCCGGACTGTTGAGGAAGATCCGGAACAGGTGGTAAAACGGAAGAGGCACGCGGACGCACAGGAAGTTTGCTTACGGAACTCCAGATTTTGGAAATTTAATCTTATTCGCTTTATTTCATTGAGCCCTTTTTTCCTTAACGTTGACGTAGTTAAGACAATCCAGTCTTCGTGGAATTTGCTTTGAATAGTTCTTTCGTTTTAGGAAAGCTTGTTGTGGCTTTTAGAGTAATTTATTTTTAGTACAGTTGTCTTTACTTAATTATATCTAGCAGTAGAAATGTAATATGAGATTGTAATTATATCTGCCAGTAGAAATGTAATATGAGATTATTAATTTTCTGTATTTAGTTCTCTTTTCACGGGAAATAGTGCAAATATAGTATATCGTTTATCTTTCAAAGGCTTCAGATTTACCCTGACATTGCTCCTCTGTAATAAGGTTTCTGATCATTCCTCTATTTTTCCAGTATCATTCATAGAATATGTGACTTACCTCCTCTTTCTTACTTGTAGTAACAAAATATATTAAGTCTGTGGTTTCTGTATCATGTTTGTCAGGGTATCTTTGGTCACTTCCTTTTTGTGACGCAGTTCCACTTAGGATGTGCATTATTGTACGAATGCGACTTGAAAAATTGTATTGTTAGTAACTGAAAGCTTTAATCTTAGTTGTATTTGGTGCTGGTTACAGAATTAATGGAATGGGTGAAAAGGCGAATTAATGGAATGGGTGAAAAGGTGCAAAACAAGGGAATGAGACGGAAAGGAAATTGAACTAACTTATGTCATCAAGGTAATACACAGGGTTTATTCTTACGGTTAGATACTAAATATATGCAATATTGCTTCCATAATTATTCTATTAAATCTAACCAAAATTCGTAAGTATGATACACCACCGTGCAACAGGGCGACCATAGTATCCTGGTTTTGAAATAATAACTCATTCTTTTGGTATTCTTTTTAATTATTATCCTGCCTCTTTTATTTTGCTGTCTTGACACTTCACTCACTGCAGAAAAACTGCAGTTTTCACGCACTGAATCTTTGCAATTTTTCAGAGAAAAATCGAGTGAATGTAAAGATAATTTTAAAATGAAGTGCAAAGCTGCCTACTAAACCAATCACATCCGTAATGAAACGTGATCGCCGTGTTTTCACATTCCTTTCAGTTTCATGCATCCTTGACAAGGTGAACATGGCAGTAATATTGTACACTGTGCTTAATTAAGACACATAACTCACCGTAATGTTGTGAATAAAACACTGATGACCACTGGAAGATTATATTAGTAATAATCTCAACCAACCTGATGACAGTATTATTTAAAATTGTACAGTCAACGATAGCTAACATTGCTCCTGAAAAATGACAAATTCCTGGTGCAAGAAAAATGTATGAGTTTCTTTGCTTAGCACGTTGACATAATAAATATATTTTCTATTTTCACTTTTCCCTTTCCTGTTACAAGTGTCACGTTATCACATACAGATTAATAATACATCTGCTCATTTAATGTTATGCAAGATACAGAAAAAACGTAACTCAATATATGTCACAAAATGCTAACGCCTTACAATATTTCGTATTTGAAATATTTTTCAAGTTACAAATATATATGTATACACACACACACACATATATATCACACATTACCACAGGTGAAAAATAAGAAACATATTTTCGTCTTTTATTTCCAAGCCATTGATGATATATATACAAGAACAGTATATATATTTGTGATATATATATATAATAACGAAACAATATATATTTTTCACCTGTGGTAATATAAATGAATCACGTACAAAAGTGATAATAATCACATATATATATATATATATATATATATATATATATATATATATATATATATATATATATATATATATATATATATATATATCTCAGAGAGGAGGAGGGCACGCAGACTTTATTCCCGACGATTCGGAAGGTCTTCATTACATTTTCGCGGGCTGCACAAAATAAAATAAAATAAATTACACATAAATTACAAACTTTAAAAAAAGGAACCGTCAGTACAAATTTAAACCATTAAAAAGGATAATTTAAGGTACAACCAGAGTAAAAAGTTAAGATAAAAAAATCATAACATTGCCCAAAGCATCTTTAAAAAATTAAATGCAAAGAAAGTAAAAGCTGAACCAGTTTAATCAATGAATTTGTTCTCTCAGTCCTTATTCATCCATTGAATAGGTTGGTTCACGTTTTACTTTCTTTGTTCTTAATTTAAAAAAATTCTTGTAGTAATGTTATGGAAATTTTTTTTACTTAATTTTTTTTTTACTCTTTGTACGTTAAATTGTCCCTTTTAATGGTTTAAATTTGTGTTGATGGTGCCCTCTGAGGTACATCCCGCCATGACCACCGCTGTTTGTGTGTATATATATATATATATATATATATATATATATATATATATATATATATATATATATATATATATATATATATATATATATATATATATATATATATATATATATATATATATATATATATATATACATACATATACATACACACACACACATATACAGTATATACCCTTAACGTTGAATTCATTTTACTTTGGGAATAACTTAAGCCCAAAAGGAATTATAATTGATAAGTGCATCTTTCCTAGCCTGGATTCGAACTTGTGGCGAGGAGATTACATACAGAGGCAGACACTCGACTGTTTCTTTCGGCAATATTAATAACTAAATCCCCCCGCCCTGGAGCATATGCATTTATAAATTATAATTCCAACTCAGTGCGATTTATTCACAAGGTAAGTAAATTCGACTATAAGGGGTATTTGTTATTTAATTTTTTGATTATTAAAATGTAATATATATATATATATATATATATATATATATATATATATATATATATATATATATATATATATATATATATGTATGTATGTATGTGTGTGTGTGTATTATATGTGTGTGTGTGATTGATATGATAATTAATGCCACATTTATCCTTTCAAGAATACTGTGTACAGAAAATGTTCGCTACCCATGTAACTATTGCCAATTTGATGATGATTTACACTCACTGTAGATTTAACATTAATCTCTATCTTTTGACATTTGCTTTATTCATGCACTTATGATTCAACCTTCAACTCAGTTCATATTCAGCGCTGTTTTGAGGAAGCTGATGAATGGTGATGAAATGGACGTCTTATTATTCCGTCACAAACATCTCTCAAGACCTTAATATGTACAGTAGGTGGGGTAGGGAACGTTATCTCCTTGCGTGTATGAGTTTGTGTGTAAATAACTTCTCTTCTTTCATCCGTCCTGTTGTGTGTGTTCACGTTTTCTTGTGTATTATTTTATTTGAGTCACATCGACTGTTAATTAATTAGTTATCTTACTTTTTCAGGTTAGTTACAAAACTTTACCATGTGCAAAGAAATCTCTTTCAGAAGAAATGTGTTACTGGGTGTATCCAGGTATGTTATGCTTTCTAAGACGAATTTGAGATAGGTGAATTTCTTTTTGTACTTTTATCGTAATTAATAGATGTTTCTTTTCTTGCTGTTACATGATGAGAAGATGAACAGGTCGAATTACGGTTTTCCTTTATTACAGGAAGTTTTCATTTGGTAGAGCAGTCAAGTGACAGCGAATCCAGGATTAATGAAGGCTCATGAATGGTTGATCGAGTCATCAGGTGTTTTACGTTACCACGCCACACACTCGATATTTCAGTATTTTAGATTATGCCCCAAGCAACACATTACTCATATGGGATTAATTTTTCTCTCCTAGTAACTGTTCTTTTAATGGTGATAATACACATTTCAATATAGTGTCCTGAGATGGAATCGTTTATCCCCCCCTTTCGTTTTTGAAATGTAAGCTTTGCCCCGTTGGATGAAATGCTGGTTAAACTAATTCAGTTTCATACTGTTGAAGGAAAGGTGAATCTTAGTTGATTGACGGAATGCCTGGGCAGTTCAAGTGAAATCTTTACAGCAATTGCGTCTTGTTAATATCTTATTGTAATATAGCGTTAGGTTTTTCTATCATGTTGAAAAAAGACATCAATAATGAATGGAGTGTGGAATGAT
>NC_089761.1:52349272-52369272 GCF_040412425.1 Macrobrachium rosenbergii | reverse complement strand
CTTGTATTAGTTGACCGAGACCTCTGAGTAGCATTCCTAGAATCTCCTTGAACTCGTCCAAAAAATTTACTCTTGTAAGAGATTTGAAAATGAAAAGAAGTGAATAAAATAAGGTAGATAACTAAAGGAGAAGAGACCGAAGGCCTGAATGCGGAGCAACTTGGACCGATGGTGCAGCCTGTTGTGTGCCTCGCAGACTCACATTAAGGTGTATCAGAAAAGGTTGGAAAGGAAAGACTGGCTCCTTCTGCTCTATTTTTGTTTCAAAAGCATCATATATATTTTTAATGGGGAGCCTGTGAATCCTGTGTATTGTCAGTCCATAAGTTTTGTGTTTCGCAAGATTCCATTAAAATAGATTGGAAATTGACGGCAAATTTCCCTGTTAATATTAATTGCCAGAACATGTTTGAATAAGAAGCTACATTTCATTTTGTTAATGGTGATATTAAGTTTATTCAATTAAGTTCATATTGTAGTCAATATTTTTTAACGTTAAGAAACGTTGGCTACTTATTTCCAGGTTATAACTTACTCGCTTTGAATGGTATTACTGTGATGATGAGTATATAATGGTTCTTCAAGGAGGATAATTTATGATATGAAATAGATAAAGAAGAAAGGTATAAATTAATTTCAGGCAAGTGTTCCTATGTTGCTATTTATTACATCTTATATATATATATATATATATATATATATATATATATATATATATATATATATATATATACTGTATATATTATATATAATAATATACTTGTATGTATATATACACAAACACACACACACATATATATATATATATATATATATATATATATTTATATATATATATATATATATATATATATATATATATATATATATATATATATATATATAAATTGATTATGGCTATATGTATAAATGTATTATATATATGTATTTATGTATTATATATTATAAGACCATATGATTCGATATATATATATAATAAATATATATATATAACCTCATATGGGCTGTTTATGATAATAGTTTTTATAGATTCATATATACTATATATATATATATATATAAAATGCATATATATGTAACGAGGACAGAATAGAAGTGCTTTTTTGAAGTGTTACGAACGTGATCCAACGATCTTTATTCATGAAACGAGGTTTATGAACGTTCGCTTACGATAACACTTACATCTATTTTTCTCCTCTTCTCTCTCTCTCTCTCTCCCCGTTACACCTCTCTCTCTCTCTGTGTATCTCTCTCTCTCTCTCTCCTCATCAGCCGAAGTTCACCCACCGAATCGCACTCATTCTCACCAAATCAACTAAATGGACCATTTAAAGAAAACGCAATAGTTTCCTACAAAAATAGGTTTATTATTCAAATAACCCAACAAGAAATGAATAAAACAAAGCAAAGATTAAAATGCATAATAAATGAAATATCGAGTTAGATAACTAAACTCTGAACTGCAAAACACTTCTGATTAAAGAAGTCTCTTTATGGCTAATAGCCTGAAAAAATATCCAAACTCACACATACTCCCAAATCAATAATTAGTCATGTCAAAAAACAGTCTACCACATGTTATTCGAAACAGTCCACAAACCACCCAGTCCACCGACATCTGTCCACAGACATCTGTCGGAAGAATCAAACATGATAGAAAAACTCCCAAAAATATATGAAATGCAAAACACAATAATGGAAAGTGTAAAATGTAGCCAAGATATGGCAAACGTAACATGACAAAAACATAATATAAAAGAGGTATGAATATTCATATTAAATCTCCCACACCAGTTCAAAAGTTCATAATGATTAGAAAATCATGGTAAAAATCACAAGTTCAATTTTTCTCCCATAAAAACAGAGATTTCAAAGTCTACCTTATCTGCCGATTTAAAGCCTGGATCCTCTCCAAAGTTACGTGACTAGACAACTGCAGTTCTATCACGTTAATGAACGATCAAACTCACTTTTAGGGCAGATTTTGGCATAATCTAGATCAAATTAACGCACGTACTCACGAATATACATAACACTTCGGAAGATCACCTGACCGCAATATTGCTGAGGAATCAAACTATTTGTTGAACACAAAGATTTTACTCGAGTCTCTCGACCTAGTTCCATCTGACTCCTAAATTCTTTCATCACATCTTTTAAAGCATTGAAGCTATGAAATGCATATATGTGTCCTTTAAAACTTGTAGCAGCCATCTTTTCTTGAAATAGAGCTCGGCCACTACATAAGAGCGAACTCTCCTTAACGGCAAATAAAAACAAAAGCATATGTATAAAACATAACAGAATAGAGCTATGCTCAATCAGCAATGTCTACTGCACTGCAGCTTTAAGGACTGCTCTCATGACGCACTTCCAAAGTCACTGGGGTTGAGTTCTTAGAGCCTTTGCATGTAATCTTACAAACACGAATAAGCTTTACTACCCCACAACAAGAATTATCAGTAAAAATAGCTATTAAGACAAATTAAAATTGTCGGCATAATATATTCCTGATACTGGAACATCACGGAATCGTCAATGTCTTCCAACGGTGGAACCGTCATTGGCACCTTTGTTGTAGGTACCTCCACTACAAATGCTCGTTATGCGTATGACGCATAATTATCTTCTCGGAACTGTTGAATACAGCACGGCTAAGTACGAGAAATTCCGTAGACAGGATTCTGCAGGATGAATCAAACAGCTTGGACCCTCGATGAACGAATGATGTCGACTTGTTGCTCTGGCACATCATTGTAACTGCATACTCCTTTGCAAAACACGGCAGGAAGAGTACTGGGACTCAATGTGGTAATCTCGCAGGAACTGTCTAAAGTCACATTCTGTCGGAGTCTGTCTATGAACTAATGATAATTCACAACCACCCACAGACAAAACTCTGCAACTGGAAAACACTACTGTCACACACACACTTCTCTCTAACTAAAGTACAACTCGTCTTATAATCAACTCCCTGAACCTTGATATTGATCTCCCAAAATGAACATGGTCTCTAATCTATCCCATGTCACTACTGAGTCTCCCAAAAACACTCGGAAAAAGGTCTAATAACAAAAAGGTTTCATGTTACTGAACCAAACAAAACTACTAATGCAAAAGTCAAACACTCACAATGTGAACTAATTCCAAGTTTGTATCTCAGAATAATCACAGTCAACTCACCACTAAACACAACAACTCTACGGAACTCACTCCCAACAAAAAAATACTCTATCCAAACACTAAAAGGTATCATATCTCGTAAAAGACATGAAAGTTCTACTCCGGTTAGCAAATATTTCGCAACACCTGACTAACTCTCAACAAAATAGCAATTGACGTAATGGCAATCGCTCCCATGATCATAACAATTACAATTACTCACAACTCAGCTCTCTTCATTTAACAAAAACAAGAAACTGAAAAAAAATCCAAATACTCAAATACGATCTCCCAACCCGAAAAAAAAAGATCAGACTTGTTCGGTCCGATATACTAAGTATCTCCCAAAAAAAAATCCTAAACAACACACATATTGCGTCAGATGATGAAATACATCATAACACAATAACACACTAACACACGAGTCAAATCTCGTATGAAATTAGCCCATGTCTCAACTTCCTAAAATCATTCGAAAACAAATGACTAAGAACTTCAACATCCAAAATGAACAAGAGAAAAAAAAAAAAAAAATATCATATATATACAAACATCAACCCATTTATCCTCTAACTATATACAAACGTTCCATTACTATATACAAATGTTCCATTACATCCCAACTTTCTTTTAACTTCGAAATATGGGTCAATTTCGTCACTCCAGTGTTTACATCTTTAACTACAAATCTATTCCCTCTTTTGATCTCTACAATCTCAAAAGGTCCGTGGAACTTCGGACTTAACTTATAATTCAGATCATTCCGAACATTCACTTTAACAAACACTCTATCACCCATCGAAAAAGCTACTCCCCTCGATTTCGCGTTACTTTTCTCTACCATTGCACGCGAACTAAGTTCAAGTTCTTTACTGATACGTGCAAATCTTTCTCTCGCTGTATTTATCAATGAAGTGACCGTAACATCACCCCTGAACTCGCTCTGGTAACAAATCAAAAGGTCCTTTCAACTTGTATCCATACAAAGCTTCTGCTGGAGATATCTTAATTGTGTCATTCATCATAGTATTGATACTATATCGCACTTCATCCAAAGATCTGTCCCAATGTGTATCGGAACCTCCCACCGTCATGCGCAAAGCTTCGATTACTTTCCGATTCGCCCTCTCACACAACCCATTTGCTTCAGGTCTATACGGGATTATAGATACTTTCTTTATCCCAACAAATTAGCAAGACCGTCTAAAGTCTTATTAATAAACTCCCCTACCATTGTCTGTGATCAGACATTCAGGAACACCATATCGACAAATTATCCCCTTAAAAACGCTATAGCAACTTCCTCAGCTGATTTGTATTTCAGTGGGAAAATCTCGACAAAGCGAGTCAACTCATCAACAACTACTAATAAATGTCTATAACCATAAGCGGACTCTGAGAAGTTACCCAGAATATCCATATGCACTCTCTGAAACGGCCTATGTGGTATGGGATATGAACCCAAACGACACGACACTGTCGTCGCTGGCTTATTCGCATTGCAAATAGCGCACTTCTTCACAAAGGCTTCTACTGCGGAAAACATATTTTCCAAAAGAACTTTGACCTGACGTTTTCATACGTCTTGTCTACACCAAATGAGGAGAACCAAATTTACAATGTACAATGTCTAGAACTTGTGGTACTAGACTCTCTGGCACGATGATTTGTGTAATCTCACCCATGCTTCGAGTACTTCGCAAGTTATACTTAACTTTCCTCACCAATAAATTATTCTCCAACTCTAGACCAGAAAAGGCAACTTATACCCTTTCTTCGGTGAAACTCCTTAAGAAATGCCTTAGCATCTGACAACAATTTATCTTCATCTTGCTTTTGTTCCAGCAAGCCTATGTCCCAAGTGACATTTTCACCCGTAATATAACACACTGCGTTACTCTCACTATCACGAATAACAATCTCTCCCGAGACTGCCGACTCACTATTTCTCCCCGAAGTATGCACTGTAGGAACGTGTATGTCCTCTACATGCGATCTCTCAGAACTACTAATATCAGAGACATTAGACACCAAATATTTACTCTCTTCTCCCACACAGGATTCGGTGTGTATTTCCTCATCCTCGACCGGAAAATATCTGCTCAATGCATCTGCAACTACATTATGCTTACCTTCAATGTATTTGAGGTTTGCATCAAAATCTCTCAATGTTAGGAACCAACGTGCTCTCTTGGGCGACAAATTTGGCTTATTAAAAGCTCTAACAACGGTTGATGATCTGTAAAAATCTCAACTTTATTTCCCAACAACAACATCTTAAAATGAACAAGGCTAGAGACGACTGCGAAAGCCTCCTTGTCCACAACTGACATCAGCCTTTCGTTACTACCACGCGTTTTGAACTTTCTGCTATAAAAGCAATTGGGTAATTTCCCCTCAAATTTCTGCATCAAACACGCACCTATACCTTCCTGACTCGCGTCAGTCACTAAGGTGAACGGTTGACTAAAATCTGAAACTTCAAAATTGGTGGGTTCACTAAAGCGTTCTTAAGCTTCAAAAAGCTAATTGTTGACTATCACCCCAAACAAACTTAACGTCTTCTCAAAACAAATCTGTCAATGGAGACGCTATTGTAGAAAAATTCCGCACAAAACGGCGAAAGAAACCCGACATACCTAGGAACGAACGAATCTGTTTCCTGGTTTTGGGAACTGGAAAATTCACAATGGCTTTAACTTTCTCATCATTCACTCTAACTCCTCTTTAGAGATAACATGTCCTAAATAGACAATTTTTCTCTTCAGAAACTCACATTTGGCCAATTTGACCTTTAACCCAGCGAACCATAATCGCTTGAGGACTTCTTTTAACACCTTTAGATGTTCTTCAATTGTATCTGTGCATATGAGAATGTCATCCATGTACACAAACACCGACTTTCCTAACAAGCCATGAAGTACTGTGTTAACCAGTCTAGTAAATGTTATTGGGGACCCTTGTAATCCAAAAAAAGGCATCCTATTAAACTCGTAATGTCCCTTTGGTACCGAAAATGCTGTATATTTACGGCTACTCTCACAAAGGGGGAACCTGAAAACCCTTGCATAAGATCTATAGATGAATATATATTCTTGCCACCGATCTCAACAAACAAATCAGGCAAACAAGCTACAGGATATCTATCTGGGCATGTTTTTCATTCAATTTACGAAAATCTACACAAACTCTGATACTACCGTCTTTCTTAGAACTGCAAGCAAAGGAAAATTAAACGGAGAATTGGACGGTCTGATAATGCCTTCCGACTCCCACTTCTGAACTTCTTTTTCTACTTCTTCCCTGATCTTAAAAGGAATTCGATATGCTGGAATATATATGGGATTTGTACCCTTTTCTAGGCGGATTGAATGTTCTAAAACATCTGTAACTCTAATTTATCTCCTTCAAAGCAATGATATCTAGATATTCTTTCAACACTTTCTCTACTTTATCTGAATATTCAGGATAATCAACTTTAGCCAAATGTTCATGTAGAACCTGACTTCGGAACTGTTGCTCCTCGTTAGGAAACATATTCCCGTCTCCCACAAAAACTCACTAATTTATGCTCTTCATTAAACTCTTCAAAATCAATTACATAAGTACCCTTGTGATATTTTTTCACTGAGTCTTGATAGCTAACTAATTCTACTGAAGTCACGCCTGCGACTGAAATTTCATTCACTGACACCGTACTCACAACGTCTTTGAATTTCTCAGTTCCCTCAACAACGCACACACTTGAGAAGGAAACTTTTTCTCTTTCAGCGACACTTTAACTAATGTAGGAACTCATGGTTGCAATTCAACATCTTCCAACAAAAATCCTTTGAAAGATCTCTGCAATATCTTCACTCTCTAATGAATGTGTTACACATGTCTCAGACTGTGTCTTAAGTTTCTCAAGTTTTTTCCTGTGTATATATGGAACAAAACAACCCGACTCACCTATTGTAATCCCCTGAACTCCGTAAGAATGTTGATGTTATGTCGCATACAAGAAGGGTGTCTAGCAAAACCATTTCACCTAAGGCTAATCCTTCTATGACCAAAAATGATTCTACTATTGTCTTTCCACCGATACAAAGCGTAAGAAATGACGAACCTAAAATATTCAGTTTCCTCGCTTGTACATCACACACTGTCTCACTAGAAGGGACTAATTTGCACTCTGGAAACCTCGAGTGAAAAGGTCAGCATTTACTAAGTTAACTGAGCTACCAGAATCAATGAAAATATGAATTTCATTGCCATTAGAGAATCACGTACAATCGGCCTAGGTTCTAGTGACTCTACGACCTGATTAGTCATTATCCTGTGTCCGTTTTCGAACTTATCTTGTGAAAATTCTGCTGTTCCTTTGTGTATCTAGAACTTGCATCATGTGAATTCTCCTGTCATATCTAGAAAACCTCCCCTGACTTCCTGAATAATCTCTACTTTGTGGCTGGGCAAAAATCTCCATCCATGATCTGAAGATTTGCAAACTGAACAATATCTCACTCTGCAATTTGATTTACTATGGCCTATTTTATCACAATTAAAACAACGTATCGTTGTGACTGATCTCTCTGGAATTTTCTTCGATTCTACTTCGTAAGCACATGTCTTCGCTGTTGCATCATTTCCCGAATGCGAGCGACTATCATTATTCTGTGGTTTGGAAACCGCAGCTGACATCTTTGCACCTCCCTGTACAAAACTACTGTCCAGTGTCGGGCATTTTGCTAGATTTTTGTTAATCTGTGCAAACAAAAAGGATTCGTCTGTATCCTGATCAATTCTCTTATCAAAACTATCTACAATTACATCTGGGACCGACGTTAAAAGGCAAGCAAAGTGTAACAATCTTTCAAAATTATCTAAGGAGATATTATTTCCAGTTACCCATGGAGAACCTGTTATAGATTTCTTTAACTCAACTACTGCATCAAATAAATTCGCACTGTATGTGACTAGTGAATCATTGCCCTTCTTTATTTTGAGAAACTCTCGCAAATTCGAACTGCGCATTCACGTTGAACTCCGCCATAAGTAGCTCGTAGAAATTTCTGCAGTTCATTCCAAGTTTTACACCTTCTGAACCCGAAACTGCGTGCTCGTTTCCAATATCTCCTTTATCTAAATCCAGAAATGATTTAGCCTCTGTTAAAGCTTCAGCGCCATTCGTAATTTTCTTGGAATTCAGATAATTGTTCACTGACTCAATGAAAGTTTCTATATTTTGGGTTGGCTTTCCATCAACTAACCCTTTAAAATTTGTAATTCCCACAAATGTTCGTCACTTTATGCACCACAATTGATTGGGATGTGCTTGCTGCATCGTCCGGCATTTTGTGAGTAATCACACGCCCTGAGCGTAACAACATAAAAGAGAAACCAAAAAGAACACTAGAGAAAGGCACAAGTTACCCTCTAAAAGAAGAATAGAAAACGGCGTTCTGCGCAACTTACGAGAATGGGGTACTTACCAATTTTGAAACAGAAAACGAAGTACCTATCTCTCAACTTGTTAACCTGTGACGTCACCTACTCGACAGCGAAGCAAAAAGACACCCAGCGCGATTTCTAGTTGAATCATCACTTTGCGTAATTAACTCACAAATCGCCACTATTCACACTTATTTGGGTATTTTGTTAACCCCAAAATTGCTCTAGAGATCATCCAGATCTATTTCACAACTCCCCCACTCCCAGTACTCGAATAGAAACGGAAAAAAGGAAAGGTTCCCTGTATTTCACACGTAATCACGACCTACTCAGTCATTCAACACTGACCCTCGCCTTAGCTCTTAGGTGAAGTCGCCTATGCCTTGGGCATCAACGTTACCAATTAGTCTATTAGCAATCTCCTCTTTCGCCATCACTAAAGACATTAAAAAATCATGCTGCCACCATTTAAAATCAAAAGACACCCGCTGTAACGAGGACACGGCTGCCACCATTTATTCTTTGAACAGCGAACACTTTTTGAACGTAAGCTAACGTAACACTTACGATCTTTAATCATGAAACTCTCTCCTCTCTTCTCTCTCTCTCTCAACACTTCATCTCTTTTCTCCTCTATCACCGTTCTCACCTCTCTCTCTCTCTCTCTGTATCGCCTCTCTCTCTCTCTCATCGTTTTCCAGTTCACCCATCCGAATCGCACTCATTCTCACCAAATCAACTAAATGGACCATTTAAAGAAACGCAATAGTTTCTACAAAAATAGGTTTATTATTCAAATAACCCAACAAGAAATGAATAAAACAAAGCAAAGATTAAAATGCATAATAAATGAAATATCGAGTTAGATAACTAAACTCTGAACTGCAAAACACTTCTGATTAAAGAAGTCTCACTATGGCTAATAGCCTGAAAATATCCAAACTCACACATACTCCCAAATCAATAATTAGTCATGTCAAAACCAGTCTACCACATGTTATTCAAAACAGTCCACATTGTCCACCGACATCTGTCCACAGACATCTGTCGGAAGAATCAAACATGATAGAAAACTCCCAAAAATATATGAAATGCAAAACACAATAATGGAAAGTGTAAAATGCATAGCCAAGATATGGCAAACGTGACATGACAAAACAATAATATAAAAGAGGTATGAATATTCATATTAAATCTCCCACACCAGTTCAAAAGTTCATAATGATTAGAAAATCATGGTAAAAAAATCACAAGTTAAATTTTCTCCCATAAAAACAGAGATTTCAAAGTCTACCTTATCTGCCGTTCAAAGCCTGGATCCTCTCCAAAGCTACGTCTAGACAACTGCAGTTCTATCACGTTAATGAACGATCAAACTCACTTTTAGGGCAGATTTTGGCACAATCTAGATCAAATTAACGCACGTACTCACGAATATACATAACACTTCGAAGATCACCTGACTGTCAATATTGCTGAGGAATCAAACTATTTGTTGAACACAAAGATTTTACCTCGAGTCTCTCGACCTAGTTCCATCTGACTCATAAATTCTTTCATCACATCTTAAAGCATTGAAGCTATGAAATGCATATATGTGTCCTTTAAAACTTGTAGCAGCCATATTTTCTGAAATATATACACACACCCCCAACAATATTTGAATGCTTTGCTAACATGTACATTCTCAGTTCAAATGTAAATGTTAAATTTTTTCTTACTATAATACCCATATTAAGGTCCTCATATTAATGTTTTCGGCAAACAAGTGAATAACCTCATTCTTAAGAACATAAATTCCAAGAAAAGTTCGTTTACCTATCCATGTTCGGGGAGACCGATTGAAAGGCTTTCCTTGATTGTGACGGTTGAAGTGATTTTACTTTTTCAGTTATTAGGCATATGCTCGGTTCTCCTTATTCCTTGCTTTTATTTTGAGCAAAAAAAAAAAAAGTTAGCCAAAGGATTTCAAGGGCTTTTAATAGCGAAAATGCACTTATCTGATGAGAAAGGTCGGTTTTTGTAAATTATACTTTTATTTTTGTTAGCTGGTATGAATAACAAGTTCAATCTTTGCAGTTTTTTTGAATTTTTCAAGATATATATAAATATATTTATGTGTGTGTGTGTGTGTGTGTAAATTTCTATAATTCTTTCCACATATTTCTTTTAAAGTTTGATTATTGGCAGTCTTATCTATGTGCTGGGTGTACTAGATCTAATGGTTTTTTGTATCCAAGCTGGGGAGCACTTTTTGACTGTGTGACAAAGGTTAATCATCACCTCGAATCCTGCTTTTTGACGGGAATTAGTTTCTGTACTTCCGGAGCCCCATCTCATCTCCCTATTTTTAGAAAATGCACGTTGTTGCAACGTACGAGTGTGCTGATGTATATTATCATTGAATGAGAGGAATTGCTTACGAGGAAGACCCCCTCAGAAGCATAATACACACACACATAGAAACACAGACACACACACACATATATACATATATATATGCATATATAATGTATATATTTATATATATGTATATATACATAAATACAGACATACATGTATATATCTATATGTATATATATATATATATATATATATATAAATATATATATATATATATATGTATATATATATATGTGTGTGTGTGTGTGTGTGTGTGTGTGTGTACAAAATATATTATGTATGTATGTATTATGTATATATGCAATATGTTTTAATCTTCCTGTAAATTCATGTATGATAAGTTGTACTTAAAATAAGAGATTCATGTAGTCATTATTTCATACCTTGAGTGTGCTTCATGCTTTTTCGTTACTCCCTTCATTCCATTCTCTCGCATCTCTTTTTCTCTGCCGATCTTTGTTATTTTGTTAACATGGACCACTGGATTCTTATCTTGCTGCTCTCAAGTCGTGGCATTTCCTTCTGTTGTTGAGAGATATGGAGAATTTGCGTTGTGTCAATATTTATGAAGCTAATCTTTAGTCCCCAAAGACTTCAGCTGACTCTGGTCGAACAAATGTGCCGCTAAAAGCCAGATGTGAGGACGGCTTGCTTTGTTATTGGTAAACGCGCTCCGGTTTAGAGATTAAGGCTCACCTAATATACCACTCGAGGTGAATTACGTCCCGTCTGTTGTTTTTGGTTATTTTTTTATTTATTTAATTGCTTATGATATATATACACACACACACACACATATACACACACACACACACACACATATATATATATATATATATATATATATATATATATATATATATATATATATATATATTTACAAACACACAAACACATATATATGTGTGTGTGTGTGCATGTGTGTATGCATGTATGTATGTTTATCCGCATGTGTGTTTGTGTTTGATAATACATAAAACCTACCAATATATATATATAAACCCTACAATATATATATATATATATATATATATATATATATATATATATATATATATATATATATATATATATATGTATAATAATTATATATATATATATATATATATATATATATATATATATATATATATATATATATATATATATACAGATATATTATATATATATATAAAGAGAAGAGAGAGAGAGAGAGAGAGAGAGAGAGAGAGAGAGAGAGAGTATAAAAAATCGCTTACTCCGAGATTCTTTTACTTCCTCCTTTATCTGGCTTCCATATAGGGGTCCACCCAGTAGACAATCGATTGCGTTATGAGTGAGTAATTCGTCTGTGTTTGTTTCCTGTATATATAGATTTCTTTCAGTTCTGATTTCTTTCCGAGGTAAAATTTGCTTTTTATGGTGTGTATCACATGACGATATGTGATTTTGTGATTAGTAAAGATCAAGAAGGTCGGTAAAGGTTGTTGAAAAAGCTTTTTCTTCTTCTTCCTCTTCTTCTTCTTCCTTGGCTTCCTTTACTTGCCGTTGAGTGGTGATTTTCCTCGTGAACTTTAAGAACTTTGCTCGATATTGCCGGGAAGTTTGAACTAAAGTGTTTCCTTGGGATTACTTTGTGAAATCACTGCGTTTTGATAAGGTTGTCTTCGTATAGAAATTACGCTTATAATGACGCCGCCACTGTTATCTGTTATCTTGTATAATAGTTGTGTTATTCTACGAATGTTGAAATTTGGCGTTTCAGAATATAATGCCATTTTCTTGCTTATAAAATTTTCTACTTTAAGTATTTGAAACTTCATTATTCATTGTTTGGGTAACATATTGAAAAAATTCGGTTTTTTCAAACAAATTAATATCGTTTCTTTTATTTGTATTTAAATGCAACTGTCCTCCAAATGAAATGTTTATATCATGGATGAATTTTGAAAGAATTTTTTCAAGATTTGTGCAAAAATATATAAGAAAACCATTGTTGGAAATGAAGGGGTGATGTCTTACTCAAGATTCATTTCATGCCGCGTCCTCTCTCCCTCCCCCACCATCCCGACCGAACAACGGCGTCCTTGAAATGACGTTACTTAGCGGAACATACAAGTGACATTTGTTAAAATGATCTTTCCGTACTAAAGTTTTATTTTTTGAGTGGCTCTGGGGATAGGGGTTGTGGGGGTGGGGGGAGAAGCGGCGCGACCTAATTTAATTTAGGAAATGCATTCGCTTCGGCTGTACGTTAATGAGGCTCAGCGTCAACATAGCCCAAGTTTTTAGAATTTTTCTATTTACCAATATTTTTCCATGAAGAGTAGTTATTTATATTGGATTGTCATGACTGGAGTCGTGAATTTTTATATGATTATTAGATCTGAGTTCCCTAGAGTGTTTCCTGATTTAATGTTGTCCGTTAATTTGATTTGATTAATGTCATTTACCTTCCCGTTTTAGAATGAAGGTTAAAATAATTACCTGGGAAATCGGAATGCTTGTACCCACTGTGGACTTGATTTGACCCTGCCATATTTGATTTGCTTGAAATTCATGCTTCTTCTGATTTGAAAAATTGAGATCCTTGACATGAATCACCATCGTTTTACATTTAAGAAGAAAATGTTACATAAATTTATCATATAATGTATCAGTTCAAAATCAAATTAGACTCCTACGAAGTAGGAGTAAGGCTTTGAATGTCATTGAACTAATACCAGGTGGTGACGGTAGCTTTCTCTCCTCGGTGTGTCTTGCAAGCATGCAAATACAGATTGAATGGAGAATTAGGCGTTGTTCGGAGGGGCTCCTCCTTTGGGGTTACTGAGGTTCACAAAGACACCGGGTGGACCGCAGCCTTGTCGGAATTAAAACAACCAGCTGTAGCAGCAGAATGCTACTAGCATCGTATTCCCATGAGATTGGCTACTGAGGAATGCATCGGGTTCAAGGAAAATGCCGTGATCTTTTATAAGTGGATGTGCTGGTTCAAGGTTGTGGAACTGACTTGATGAAATTTTACATTAATTCGATACCGTACTGTGTTGTCCTCAAGGAGGTGACCAAGTAGTGTCAATCTCATGCTCGTCATGTGTGACAGAACGATTAGAGTGATGATAAGGACCGAAACATGATATTCCGTGTAAAATGAGTTTTCCGCTTGTAAACCGTTTGATATTTGTTAACACTTTCAGGATCTGTAAAATGCCCTAGTCCTGAGTTTCACCTAAAGTGTGTGTTGACAATTTGCCTACCATTCAGCGTGTTATGTGACGTAAGAAGAGTTGATAATGAAATGATGGGGTATATTCATTAAAATCAGAACAGTTTCCGAGATTTATAGAAGAAATTGCGTTTGTTTTACCAGTGCATAAGTCTTTGATATTGTTTTTTCTTTTCTCTTTTCAACTTGATTGTGTGCCAACTAAATGCTTCACTCGTATTCCAAACGACATTAAATTTAGCAGGTAAAGAAAGGAACAAAGTTGGTAAAAGAGCTCAGTATTATTAATGTGACAGAGGAGTAGGTGCCGTCTTCTTGCTTTTTATCGGCTTCACTTTTGTTCATGAAGTTAAAAGAAGGCAGTGATGCATTGGCGTATGCGATAAGAACGTAGACCTTACGGCAACGTTATCTTCATACTCATTAAAACCTGAAATTGGTGAAGGGAATGCTAACGTCTGACATCAGCCATCCAGAATTAAGGTGAGCTTGGTGAGAGAGAGAGAGAGAGAGAGAGAGAGAGAGAGAGAGAGAGAGAGAGAGAGAGAGAGACTATCTGTACCTTAATAAGCTTCGAGTAATTTGGACTTCTATCTTTATGAATAATATTTATGAAGATTTCATGCGTTCTGACTTTTTCATTAACCCGGATGTAAATATATAAGGATTAAATTGTTTTTTGTAATTGATTTTGATTATTTTAAACAGATGATGAATTCGAAACGGAGAGACAAATTTTCCTTTAGGAATTAAATGATGCTGATGAAGCAAATGCTAACCTCCAACGTCCAAAAGTTACGTTAACTTATGTTATATAAAAGAGAGAGAGAGAGAGAGAGAGAGAGAGAGAGAGAGAGAGAGAGAGAGGCATCTGTTCCTTAAATGAGTTCAAGTATTCAAGTAATTTAGACTTGTATTGAGATCCTTTCTGTTATCTCGACGAGGAATAATTTTCCCGTAGAAATAAGATACTGTTTCCTAATGTTTTTCGCTAACTGATTTCCATTACTTTAAAGAGAATTAACGCGGAATTGAGCCTAAACCCTACTTTTAGGTAATCCACTTCTTTGGGAACAAATGCTGCTCCTTCGTTGATTATTGGGATTGTAGGGGATAGGCGATGTTGGTGGTCTACGTAGAAAAGGAAAAATTCTTACTCTTTGTTCAGAGAGAGAGAGAGAGTGTGTTAGGGGGAGGGGCGGAGGGTAGGGCATAGTCAAACAAAAGAATAAGGCCTATGAATTTTTAACTGCCCAATAAGTGATATCGACAAGATTATCGAAAGAAAGGGAAATAATAGAAAAAGATGCCTAGATTGCAGTTCTTTATGTCCTTCAGGTTTGAACCAGCTGTATAGGCGATACATAAGGACTCTTTTGAAGAGCGAAAAGGCATAAGTAGTTAAACTTGTACGTGTCACCAGTTATTATAAATTCTTTTTCATTGTATTCCGATGAATTGGGAAATTATCAGGCCTCGAACACAATGATTTGAGCATGCTTTTTGCGTTGTATGCGTTTTTAAAAAATTAGTTTAAATGTGCATTTAGATTTCCTTAAATGCAGAAACATGTGATGACAGATATATGTGTATATATATATATATATATATATATATATATATATATATATATATATATATATATATATATATATATATATAAACAACATTTAACATCTGCAGCTCTAGTATATGTGCTTTATTTGAACCTCGCGAAAGCTTGATGGAACAGCTTCCAGTGTGTGTTACTGTTAAGGTATTTAAAGATGAAAAGAGATTACATCTAGCGCTTAATATCTGGAAAGTTTAGTGTTTTTGGAATATCGACTCTCATGAGTATTGGGCTGTGAATCTGTGTTGACAAGTTTAAAACCGCTAATATCTTGAAACAGGTACTCTGCTATGAACATCTGTGTTAAAGCAATGAAAGCAAAATTAATTGCTGAAAATTTAATGTTTTTTGCTGACTGGATAATAATTTCCTTAATTTGGCAGATGACATAACTGATTTTAAAAACGAGATTTAGAGTTGGCTCTCCTTTGGGTATGTAGTTATACTTACATAGAATAACTAATGAACAGCAAATGATTGTATTGTGATTTAGAGTTGGCTCTCCTTTGGGCATGTAGTTATACTTACATAGAATAACTAATAAACAGCAAATTATTGTATTGTGATTTAGAGTTGGCTCTCCTTTGGACATGTAGTTATACTTACGTAGACTAACTAATGAACAGCAAATGATTGATTTGTGTAAACGAGTGCTCTATTTGGAATTATTTGTTATATAGATTTGAATGTGCCCCTCTGCTGTCGAATGACGTGAGAGTTCCTAATCCACTTAAGCCGACAGAATTACAGTTGGCTCAAGATCATTTTCATTCCTAGCCGCAGAATACCAATAAGTGGCAAAGCTTTGGCTGACCTCAGAAAAAAAGTTAATACTTAAGATTCAAAGGTAATTACTGTTCATCGCCGTTAAATTTAAGTCCTATTGTTCATGCTCTTCGTCATTTCCAGATACCAGAGAATGAAAAAGTTTCACGTTTGTGCTTCCTTTTGTATACTGGAGAGAGAACTAATTCTGTGGCTTGCATGTTTTGAAGGTAAAGATTTATGGTGGCTGGATGTCTTCTTTTACTGCAGCCGTTGCGGATATTACTAATCTAAAAAAAAAAAAAAACATGCAGTAGTGCAAGTTGCAACGCACGGCTCTGGTTTCCAGTAGCGCAAGTTTTGTGTCATATATCAGTAGGAATGAGAAAATGCGCATTCCCACGTCAGCATTATTTTGAACCCAAGTACGTAGGATACCCACGCATATTGATCATTGGTGAAAACGCTTTGTGTTTGTATTTGATATCCGACTGGCGTGTTTCAGTGGTTAAGTGATTCTGTGGAAATAATTATTGAATTACTGCGCCATAAATAAGTAGTCGTTTCTATTTTAAAAGCGTCTGGCTGGTTCTAGAATATATTGAGTCTTTTGGCAACTAGAACAATTTTATTTTCGTACATTAATGACTGTAGTGATATTTTTTCGCCAATTATACTTTTTGTATTCATAGTATTTCATAAATTACTTAGAACTAGTTGTCTGATTTCTTTGTTGTTGATTCACTGATACCAATACAGTAATGTTTATTGTATCGTTCTTTATATATATATATATATATATATATATATATATATATATATATATATATATATATATATATACACATATATATAATCTTTAGAGTGAATAGCCGTCCAAAATCTTAGAATCATTTCTGCAGTAGATCAGTTGTACACTATTGTCTTTTGAAAGGTTAGAGATTCCTGAATAATGCAAAGCACGCTGTGAGGATTATCATTTTATTGCAGTGCCAAAGCTATCTTGTGTTTTTGTTTTTTTGTCAGCATGTGTTCATAGAGGACAGTGAAGACAGCTTTTCAGTATACTTGCAGCAGGCTTGCCCTATGAAATATTAATCGCTATTGCCTGTTATTTAGAAGCATTTGGGCAACGGTGTGGGTTTGAATATGTTGCGGTGTTATTAGTTTCATTTAGAATTCACGTTGCCTTTAAGTATTATCCTCATATAGTTGACCAGCTTTGTAATTATGGCGTTGGGGGAAATATTAAGTATCAGTGGATTAGAAAAATATCCATTATGCAGTACAACAGTTTCACTTGCAATATTAGGTATATTCGTAGCTTATTTTAACGTAAAATTCTGAAATTTCATTTTTGACTTTTACTCTTTGAATCTCAGAGATAAGGCTGCAGGGGCATGGAATATGCATCCATGTATGCATCCTTCTTCATTTAGGGAGAGCTTTCAGCGTATCTGTATGATCATTAGAAACGACGAATCCACATATGGGACTCGCCGGGAAGATATATTAAAGTTCTGCATGTAGGCAAAATGAGCATCATCATTTCGCCGTTGCTCCCAGGATCTGGGTTCACGATTAACTTTCCTGGTGTTTACTTTTGATTAAGGAAAATGGCAAAAGTTGGATGAAGGGAGAAGCTTGAGGAAATAGTATAAAAGAAGGGGAAAACCTCGAAAAATAATGTTTAGTAATCGTACAGAGTAACGCCTGTAGCGGGTTGAAATACACAAGCTCTGGGAGATCATGTGTGTGAACGCGCTAGAAAATTAGAATAAGATAATTGGAAGCATTAGCACAAGGCTGTGCCTCACGTTCCCCCCTTCAAAAATATGAGAGATGTAAAAGACCCCTTGGATGTAGAAACACCAAACAGGGAAGGGCGAAAGGAAATGACTAATGGCGTCTGAGAAAGAGAATACAAGCGTAGGGTAAGAGAAGGGGAGAAATAAGCGATAAAATAAATTGGAGAATCTAAGGAAACAGAAAATTGAGAGGGGTGAAATTGTCAAAAAATAAATAAATGAGAAAACATGGCTGACCATCTTCAGATTTTTTCTTGGTTTATCACAAACTTAGACTGTTTTACCGTTCAGCGAAGGGAATTCCATGAATTTCGTTCCAGGGATTATTATAAATCTTAACCAATAAATATTTTTCCAAATAATGCATTGTTAATTTTTTTTCTATTTCACAAGGAGGCATCTGTTCCTTTTACTAGAGTGTGACTAAGGACGTTGCTCTTGCAAGACCAGTTATTTTTGGCTTTTACGACTTGCTGAAGACTGAGCTTGCTCGTAGATGCTGTGTTGAACTGCTTCGAGCCCAAGCGTCTCCCTATGCCGCCAGGAGACAAACTTCCCGGTGTCCTTTTTTCATTAGTGCGGTAGTATTGTTGATTGTGGCGGGCCAGGGACTAACATAAATCTGATCTTTCCTGTAGTCATATATAACAGTCGTCAAAATCATTAACCAGGAAGATGGCAAGAGAAAGAAATAATAATGGCAACAATCAGTTAATTTAAAAGTAATAAAAGAACGAAGTTATTAGCATACAGCTTAGTCAGACACTACCGAGGCCTATACATACTAAATGCGCCTTCGGCAACAGAGGGAATCCAAAACGTCCTTGAGCAAAGTTTTATCGACATACTGCAAGAAGTAATTATCAGTCAATAAGTAATAATATATAATGATAAGATAGAGGCATCTTCACTCTGAAAGGAGCTTCGAAGGCATAATATCACTGATTGACAATTGTCATTTCGGTATTCTACTTGCGAGTCATTGACGTATGTGTGATTTCATTAATATACCTAATAAGTAGTATATCAAATTTACGAGTAGTGTTCATTAATTGTTATATGATAGAACACTTTTGATCATTTGAACCGTATCTTGTGTGAGCAAATGACTTTACTCAGTTAGAAAGAAAGAAATAAGAGCACGGGATAATTTTGCCTAAAGGAAAAAACTGAATACCATATTTCTTGTTGTAAACAAGTCGAAAGGGTAATAATTCTGTCACCTTTTCTTCATCTGTCATATTCAGGAATTGATTTGATATGTATACATTCGCCTGGCCTTTGATCGTGAAGCTGACGGTGACCTACGATGAATAAGGCTGAGAAATTCCTTGAAAGTTAATAATTTTTTTTTTTTTTTTTTTTTTTTTTTGTGAACCCGCGAGAAGATCTCATTTATCCGAAGTTGTATGAGGCTGCGTAAAGGTCTCTTTTTATGTTTGCCCATAGTGGTTGCGAGAACGGCTTATTAATGCAAACCCATAAGAGGGTTGTGAGAAGGCCTCATTAATTCAAGTGGGTAAGAGGTTCCGAAGCTTCATAAATTCGGGCTATGAAAATGCGAAGGACCGTATATTATCTTTTGTGGATAGTACTTGTTCCGAGATTC
>NC_089761.1:52309272-52344272 GCF_040412425.1 Macrobrachium rosenbergii | reverse complement strand
ATATATATATATATATATATATATATATATATATATATATATATATATATATGTATATATTTATATATATATATATATCAATGTGTGCGTGTGCTTGTGCGTGCGTGCGTGTGTGTGTGTGTGTGTGTGTGTGTGTGTGTGTTCATGTTTCATCTTTCTTGAGCACAGTAAAAGTTTGCGGTATGTTGCAGGTTAATTGAACTCTTTTGAATAACTAGGTATGTGAGGCTACGTTTGTTCACATATACTGTAGTTTAGAACTCACCGTCAGGGAAAGAATGTCTTGCATATAAACGTATTTATCCACACGAGCGGAAATTTGGCAAAAATGGCACATTTCGTAGGAATGTGGAAACGCTGATTGCATAAGTTGCAGGCCAGTTTTCATCCAGAACTGTCAGTGGTTGCTGAATAGTCAATCTTTCATCTCTGGTAAATGTATTTTGAATCTTAAAATATGCATCTTGACAGCCCATGTGCTTACAGAAAACAGCTATGAATTTATGGTGACCTAATCGCCCCAACTGCTTATACCGAACCATCATAGACAAACTGTGTGATTGCAGACTCAATTATTTTATTTTAAATTTTACTCTATTATGCTGAACCATAATACTTTTGTCTGCAAATTAGGTAACTGTGGTGTGAGACGCTGGTACGATCTGATTCACCGTTTGTAATTGACTAGCCGTATCTGGTGTGGTGTTCCTAAGGATAGTGTTCTGGGACCTTTGTTGTTTTTTTGTTTTCACAAGTGGCAAAATTATTTACCTAGAAAATTGAACTAGCATACTGCAGTATGCAGACGATGCATTTTGAAATGATTTTTCTCCAAAATGTAAAATGAATTTGGTGCCAGCCTTAACATAGATCTAGAACGCATCTGTTTATGGTTAGTAGTTCATTAAGTTTCTTGAAATATTGTTCTCCTGTCTGGATATCCGCATCTGACAGTTATTGCTAAAATGAGTGGCTTCATTTTACCAACATTGTTAAGTGTAGTTCAGAACATCATTGGAATTCTTGTAGATATCCTGCTTGGTCATCTTTCATGAGCTCTTTTTAAGTAGAGAATCCCCAATCGTGTCAATAGATCTTGCGGGGCGCAAAACACCATGCATTAGTGCCTTAGTTTTTCCGATTTACATTGCCACATTGATATGTTAATATTCTTTTGTTTGTACACTTACATGTATTTGGTAAATTCTCCTCTCCTTTCTTCTATCAAAAATTGGCCTTGTAGCCTTGCGAAATGTGAAAGTTAGCGCATTCTGCATAATAATTATTCAATAAAAATGTAAATTGAGGAATGACATGCAAAATTTCTGTCAATAAACGTTATTGCCAGTAACATATCTTCTCGCGTAGGGCTGGAAGCCGATCTCATTTTGCACTTGTGAATAAATGCTAACACTTTTTTTATTACTAAAAGCAAATCCGATGCCTTGAAAATCCGATGTTTATCGAATACTGAGAGTACTTCTGGAGACAGTGTTAGACCCGGTATGGAGTTTTTTTTTTTTTTTTTTTTTTTTTTATAAATAGACTTGCATTCTAAGAACGGGGGAAATGCTACAATGGAAGTTGAACGGAATAACTCGATGCTGCTATATCGGGACCCACCTACAGATTCATTATGACGTCTTTTTCATTACCATCTAAATCTTGCCAGGAAGAATTTTCAAGTCGGGATTTTGAGTGAACTCTAGTTTATGTAACTGAACGAAGTATTAAGGGAATCCCAAGGGCACTCTTAAAATCGGCTCAATAGAAACCGAACAAAGACTCGAGATTTGTGTATTATTCATTCGCTCGTTCTCAAACTGGACTCGCTTTCAAAAATTCATTGTGAACGAGGAATCCTGAATGCGTGGAGGACATAAACCTCCCATAATGTGCTTGGATTTTGAACCATCCAAGTTAAAATGGAAAGTTCATTTCAGATTCTTCGATTGCTCAAGTTCAAGAAAAGTCATTATGATATTAAAGTGACTTTGCTCCAGAATATTTATTGACATTTCAGGCTTTTTATATATTACCTGTCTACCTATGTATCTGTCTATATATATATATATATATATATATATATATATATATATATATATATATATATATATATATATATATATATATATATAAATATATGTTTGTATATATATATATGGAAAGTTCATTTCAGATTCTTCGATTGCTATATTATAGGAAAAATCATTATGATTTTAAAGTAACTATATACATATGGAATATTTCATTAACATATCAAAATTCTTTATATTGCTCTCTTCTGGAAAAATCATTATGATTTTAAATATAATATATATCCAGAATATTTCTTAACATATCAAACTATTTATATATATATATATATATATATATATATATATGTATATATATATATATATATATATATATATATATATATATATATATATATATATATATATATATATATATATATATATATCTACACACCATGTGCGTGTCATAATGATATCGTGACAAGTGATTGTGCCCTCCTTAGGGATTTTAGGGGTTCCAAAATTAACACTAACTGATTTACTGTTTGTTTTGTCTCTCTCTCTCTCTCTCTCTCTCTCTCTCTCTCTCTCTCTCTCTCTCTCTCTCTCATTTCCGGTCTCATTTGCACAACAGTATCTGCAATATTGCAGCATGCAAAAGTGTTTTTCAATAATAAAGTGCTTTTAGGAGCTTTACTTCTTCCTGGAAATGCATTAGCAGCCATATATTTCCGTGCCTCATGAGTTCACGTCATGTAGGCGAAAGTACGGTGGAAAACCTAGACCTCAGGTGTTTAATTAACAGGATGACTGGCTGTGACTCAGCTTTGGTGAATACCGTTGACATTTCTGCGTAACTTGTGGCCAGTCTCCTAAGTGCTTTGAGAAACTCCGTCACTCGAAAATAGTGGTCGCGTTACTTCAAGTGGGAATTATAGGCAGTGCAGGTTTTTATAGTTTAAAGACAAACAGAGTTTTTTTGTGGTGTTTATCGAGAAAGTTGTATCTTTTGTTTCGCTAAGTAATGTTGTTCCTGGGTTTTATTATGGTCAGTGCTGAACTGCAACAAAACTTCAGATGTATTATCCGATCATGCACCCTGCTTTCGCCTCATGATTCACTCTACGTTGAAAACGCTATCTTTAATGATTCTGAATTTTTGACTGTCCGTGGTGTTACTTTTAATTTTACGTTTGCTTTTTTTTATTTGAAAAACTAATTATCTATTGCTGTCGGAAAACTGAATATGATGTTTAGAGTTTCTTTTATCTGTTGTGGTGACGTTTTAAAGTGCTGCAAATTCCATTTCATATTCCCCGGTAATATCTGTGTAAATTTTTAATAAAAATCTTTGGAAAATATCCGTAGACCATCTTCCATGGGTTTAATCAATCAGAGAACTTTGGTAATCGCCCTCAATACCTGTGCCTCTTGAGTTAGTGCCGGATACTCACTTTCCAGAAAATCACGATTCAAAACATTCTGTTGAATTGCCACAATGTTTTACTGCCCGATAACAGAACTATTATTCACTTTATTGTAAATACAAGGTTGTAATACTACTTTTAAGCACATCGTTTGCCTTAAGTTTCTTTTACTCATTTCTCAACCTCCAATCATAAAGTGCACAACTGCTACTTTGAATGGTCGCGTAAGTTAATTTTTTTGAAATTTTGTTTATGTCCTGACTATCATCCTTCATTTCATAAGGGGCGTTTGGTTTTTGTAGCTAAGTTAACAAGGTGATTGTCTTTTTCATGGCTAGTTCTATTTAAGTCTGTATTAATGTGCAATGATAATGTTGCATTAAGAAGGTAAGAAATTTACCCTCTTGATTTTGTATACCTTTTTTTTTGTATTTACGTATTAACAATTAGAGTTTTACTTAACATGAGAACGAAATTGCTCCAGAAAATCCTCAGTCTTCTAGAAATGTTGATTTCCCAGGAATATTGGTTATTTATTAACAAGTTTAATAGGAAGTTCTTTATTTTCTGAGGAGTGATATCAGTTAACGTGTACCATATGCTTGGTGAAGTAATGTCTTTATTGACTTAGCAGCCTGTTATTCATTCCAAATTTTATGCAACTTTGACTTATATATGTATTTGCGGTTTGTTAAGAAATCATGATGTTATATAGCCCCACCTCTGTTTGAATCTTTTTATCTCTTGTTATTGGTTAAGGCATGTGTTAATTTTTGGAGTTGAACTTAAGAATTCCAAACAAATACCATCGTATGTCTTTGAAAGGTAGCTGTTTTGAGTAAGATTCGTTTATAACGTTTATGTGATATGAAGCAATAATTGTTTTCTTGGAAGCCGAAGCTGTCAGTTTGTAAAAAAGAAAACAGACTTCTCCGTTCGGTACCAATTATAAATACATAGAATGTTTCTCTTGAATAACGAAGGAAGAAAGGAGGGTCTGGCTTTATTTAAAAGGGTTTGAAGGGAAAAATTTTACGTCTAATATTTAATACGGTAAAGGTGAGAGGGATGTGGGCTTGTGAGAAGCGTGATTATTGATCGATTTATTTTTATCTAGTTGTAAAATATAAAAAGAATTGTTTGAAGCCGGAAAGGGTAAAACGTAAATTTATACGATCAAGGTGCACTGAAGTGCAGGGAGAGTTCTAGTTTGTAGTTACACCAATCCTAGTTTTTCAAACTCTGTAGATTCATTTCACAGTTGGTGTTCTTCTACGACTTTTGACGTAGGAATGACTGTCTTTGCAGACTTACGGAATTATCATCAAAATATTTCCCGTTGCATTAAGATACAACTTTTAGTTGGAAAAGGCGAATTCCTTTTAGCTTTGTATTCGTGATTTGCACATTCCTCCCCCCCAAAAAAAAAACAAAAAACCAATGTCAAGTGGCAAGAATTAGGTGACCGAGATGAAACAAAAATGTGATACGCTCAGTTTCTCTATTCGCCATCAAAATCCATGTTCATATGAGAAAGAAGGTCTAAAGAGGTGCGAGAGGTTAAAGAGAAGGATGCGAAACAAATGAAGACATCCACCGAGAAGGACTATTAAAAAAGGCAGAACAAGTGGAGGAGAAAATAATGGTGCGGACTGAATCGAAGAGGAAATAATGGGCGAGGGAAAATGGGGTGTGGAAACGGAATAGGAACGACTATGAAAGGGTAGGGGGAAAAATGGTAGAAAGAAGAGGAATGAATAGAACAGCATAAAAAAGAACAAGGATGAGGCTGAGGAATAAGACTGGAGAGGGAAAGGGAGAAGGAAAGGGGACGAGTGGACTTGGTCGAGAGGATGTAGGTGGAGGAAGATTACGGTAAAATGGAAAGGAGAGATGATGGGCGGAGTAAAATAGAAGGGATGGGAAATGCTTCACGAGTGCATGAAAAATACCACTGAAGAAATTTTGAGACCCAGGAACTATAATGTAATTCAGTAAGAAATGGGGGAATGTAGTCGTAAAACTACCATCAAAGACAATAAAAAATGATGGCAGTGCATGGTCTAGTGGACAGGAAAAGGAAATGAAAGTTCCTTCGTATAGCTTGAGAAAGAAGCAATAACAACAATGTATACGACCATTTGGCACAAAAAAGATAAGTTGTTTTTGATGAATAATTCCATCTCGATTATGGTAAGCAAAGTTTCAACAGTGTCGACACATGCTCAAATATATAAATATGGTTGCATTCAAGTTTCCCCACTTAATTTCCAATTTTTGTCGCCAGATGAATGATGGATGGAACATTGAATATGAGAATTTAGTTAGTTTATTTATTAGGAAGAGAATACTTCTAAGTTTCAGATATCTATCTGTGATTGTCATTTCACCAAGCATGTGTAATGATGATACAAATAATTGTCATCTTATAAATCTCTCACATATGTGAACTTGTAATGCACACACATATTTGGGAAATATACTCAAACAAAGCAGACGCCGTGGCTAGGTGGTGTAAAGATCGGCTCACATTTGCTATATCCGTTAATCGCTCCCTGCCTACCTCCCGCTATTCCACCTCGCTGTAAATGGGCTCCAACAGAGACTGGGGTTAAGGAAAAGTGTGTGCTTGTTTAAACGCTTGCGTGTATTGTCAGAACACCTGTGCACGTAGATGTACGACATCAAAAGGCGTGCGCACATCGGGAAAAACGTCTCTGCAATAATATTCTTATTAGGTCTCGTTGTTATCAGCCCGATAGTCATCCATTATTCAGCATCACGTTGGAACCGACTGCTGTTTTTGATACACATTCCGTGAAATCAATTGGAACAACGTTTCCACTGGATGCTAATAAAGAATCGAAGATTAGATTAAGATGCGAATATTCGAATAAATCTGTGATGCGTTACTAGATTTGTGGAGCATAAAGTCTCTCTCTCTCTCTCTCTCTCTCTCTCTCTCTCTCTCTCTCTCTCTCTCTCTCTCTCTCTTATTCAGCTTTTGTCGTCATGTTTGTATAATGCTTAGAGCTAAGCTAAATATTAGCTCATTCAATAAAAGATGCCAGTTCCACAAACAACGGCTTGTGACGTCAGAGCCCGAGTCCGAAGTTTATGAAGGTAAACATCAATCGTAGGCGGGTAAAGTCCTCGGAAATTTTTTGGTTGTCGTTGTCGTCATCATTATCATCATCGTCATCATCATTGCCGTCATCTTTACTCTTTTACGAGTAAAAGTGACGAAGCCCACAGGTGAGATTCTCTTTAAAATTTTCTCTTACGTTTTTGCTTAATGATTAATCCATCTAATGAACCGGTAATCAGCAAACGACATCACAAACATACCATACTTAGTGGATGTAATAAGATATTCAGTCACCACATTTAAACAATCTCGCACATCCACTAAGTATGGTATGTTTGTGATGTCGTTTGTTGATTATCGATTTATTAGATGGATTACGCAAAAAGGTATCCGTTAATTTTAAAGAAGATTTGGCGAGAGGTGGGCTTCGTCACCAGCAACAAGGGCCAGATTTTGGGAAAGATGTGATTATAGCTCATAGGGGGAAGTGACTTCTTTGGATGATGGATTGCTCAGCCTTGACAGAAGATTGTAATCTACGAATGCAATATTTTGGTAGGTGTTTTCAAAGTCATACTTTTTATATAAATTCAGAATGTTATTTCATTAAGTTTTGTTATGGCAAGTGCTAAAAAATTACTTGTACAGATAGAAATTTAGTACGGATTAATTTATATTTTTTCCAGAGACTGCTTTCTCCATTAATTAAATAGTTAACTATTGTAGTGGAACCGGCCAGATATATTATATATATGGTGTTTTACGAATATTTTACTACTTTAATACCATTAACCAAGTCATAATGGCGCCTTCCTAGTAACATAAACAAAGCCTGCAGCGGTAGATAGTGTTCAGATGTCCCGTCTGTGAGGAGAAACGAATTCATTAACAGGAAAGCCAAGGTCACTAGCAATCCTAGTAATGAAAGCAACCATCAAAGGCCAGCAAGTTGAGAATAAATGGGGCCAGTAATTGAACCAACAACTGCAAAAGCAACGTGACTAAAGGAAACAAAAGGAATTTCGAAGAAAAACAACAGTAATAAATACAAGAGTTGCAGGAAGACAAACATCAAAGTTTTCCACATATATTACAGTTATATATTGTGATGTGAAAAGATCCAAACTTTGTATAATGTAAGTATATGCATAGTTTTTCTCAAATGAGTAAGAAAGGTGTTTTTTGAGAGGTTTTCGTCTCATCGACATAGGAGCATTTTTATTGTTTAAACGTTAGAATACGTAGCGGCAACGAATTCACAACTAACTCAATAAAGTAAATGGGTACTAACATATTTCACAGTTGCAATCCACATGGGAAGGTCATTGTTCATACTATTCAATAATACTGGGTTCTCGTTTATTTTTCTTCTTTATAGCCAGATAAAAAAGGTGTCTTTGACAACTCTCCGTGAAATAAAAGCTTGGAATTTTCCATTTGTCGAACCTAAGTGTGAGCCGGTTCGCCCATTAAAGTGATTTAGCCTCTTTCAGGGAAACTGCAGTCATTTTTTTTTCTTCGTTCTCAGATACGTGAGTGTTGTCATTTAGTATTCTAAAAGGAAAACAAACAATAGATTAAATTTTTAGATGTCGTTAGCTTTGTGTTCTGTCCTTCCAGTCCAGCTTGTTTGTGCAAGCAATTTATAACCACGACAGATCGTCGTGTTTCAGGAAGCAATCATCTTGGAGCAGCATTGCGCAAGTAAGCTACAACTTCATTGTTTTGAAGCTTTAACATTGCATATTTCATTTCACATTCTGTAATGTATGGAAGGGATGTTAGTGCAGTTGAACGCTTCTAATAAAGAGGGGAACTTTTCATCACCCAAGTCGTTACTAGTTAAGTTAAAAGTCAAATATTTAGCTTATGTTTTATGAGCTGATGTTAAAGTGTAGCCCTTATTATTCAAACGTCTAATCAAAAATAAAATCGATAGCGTTATTATTATTATTATTATTATTATTATTATTATTATTATTATTATTATTATTATTATTGAAAAGACCTACTATTGAAATTTCTTTCTTTATTCTTGTTACGTAAACATTTTTACATACGAACAATTTACACAATACTGCTGTAAGCTTATGATAGCTACTGATGTCATCTTTAAATATCAAGTGGACATGACTGTTCGTCATATATATTATTATTAGTCTTTTAAATAACGTCAAGTAAATGCATTGGACTTATAACAGAAAGTTGTAAATTTATCCTGTGATAAAACGGAAACTCTTTTAACATAAGACTTAAGATGGCAACGCCAGCATTAACATTTAGAATACCGAAGAAGTTTTGCATGTACGTTGTTTGGAGCTTTAAAATAAATTGCGCTGTGATTTTCAATATCTGATAATAACCTGATGTTGACGCGATTGAAGTAATTTTGAAGCTTGAAAGATTATATATATATATATATATATATATATATATATATATATATATATATATATATATATATATATATATATATATATATATATATATATATATATATATATATATATATATATATATATATATATATATATATATATATATATATACACATATATATGTATATATTTTTTTATATTTTTTTGTTAAGTGAAATAGAGCTTTGTGCATTATCATTTGGAATGAGGAAATAATCTATTCACTGATGGAAAGAATAATTAAATGAAGAAATGGAAATATCTGTTATATTTTTAGTAACTTTCAGAAACGAGTATATTAATTCACTCACAGTCCTGGGCATATTTTCAACCACCCTTTTGCAGATGAATTTGAATTTCATACGCTGCAATGACAGTATCAATAAAGCCGCTTTTATTGCCGAAGGCTGGTAAGGCGTAAGGGATTGCCATTTATTCAATAAAGCGAATCTCAATGAGGGGAAAAGTGCCAGTATTCTCTCTTCTTTATTGGATAACGAATTCTTTGTGATGCAGACTATTCTCTAACAGAGTTTATTATTTATCCGTATCTTCTATATTTGTTTCCGTGCGTTTCATTCCTAATTGAGAGACTGATTTAATAACACTTTTGGAGTAATCCGTTCACTCTAGTTTAGAGGCATGTTGCGAAAATGAAAATAAAAAAGGCACAAATAAAAGGAAGATATATGTTCGTATTGCTGATTTCAATCTGTTCTGTGAACGCTATGAACGAATCGCGGTTTCAGTCCAGTTCAAAAGGTCACCATTTTGGTACCGAAACAAGGGAAAAATATTTTGCCACGTCAGTGTAGTACGTTTTATACAGTGTTTGTTTGAAGGGCATACTAAACATTTTTTTTTTTTATTTATCTGTCTTTTAGAACAGAAAGATCAATGAAGTTCTGGTGGTTAATTAAATGAAATATGAGGTACAGAGTAACATTTTGTTGGTATATTTGTTGGAGAGCATTCCTCAAATATTTTACGATAATTTTAAAGCATATTATCTCGTATTTCTTCAGATCTGGAGTAAAACCATATGCCTTTGTATGTGTTTGTGTGTTTGTGTGTGTGTGTGTGTGTGTGTGAGAGAGAGAGAGAGAGACAGAGACAGAGACAGAGAGAGAGGTCACTTTGGTATCGACTGACATTTAACTTGACTAAGCGGCGCAGTATGGTCATTTTGGATTTGTCTGAAAATTACTAATGGTGGAATAATTGATGAAAGTAAAGCGCATGGGTATAAGTATAGAGGGAACGTGGTATAGTTTGTACGATGATACTGGAAATATTAGAAATAAATTCAGTTTGATTAAAGAAAATAACTGATACGTTATTCCAAGGTGGTCAAGAAAGACAAAATGAAATACAGTGATTATTATAAATTACGGCGTAATTACTGTAGTCAGCAGCGTGCCGTAACTGCATTTTTAACGTATGGTCACATTGGGCATTAAAGGATAACAAAAGTAACTTATTTAGATTAAAGAGATTGGGAGGTGTCCTCTCTCATGCATTTTTTCAGCCCGTAATTCTGAAATAGATGAGTATTTCCTATCCGGGAGTTTGGCAGAAACCTTCAGCCGCACTGGAAGCATGCGAAATTATAATCTTGTCTTCAAAGGGAAAATTAAAGGTAAACATATGCGAAAATTATGTCATATTACTTATAAGATAATATGCGAGATGGTTGCAGAGCTGGGAGAAGGAGTGCGTCAAGATAAAAGGTAAAATGAAAAAGACGACTAAAGCGAATAATGAATTACGTTAAATATAAATCATAATTGAGTGAAGAAATTTCCATCTCCAGCGTACTAAATAATCATGATCACTATTGTTGTTTAGTGTTATTATTGACTGCAAATGGTTTGAGAAAAAGAGTTTAAATACATTTACTTCGTATTTACATAGAGATAAGGAAACGAATAAAGAAACCTCACTGTCAGTAACATTAAAAGCTACTCAAAAAGAGCTTCCAGTATAGTAGGAATAGGCTCTCTAAAATGTAATTTAAGATAACCCAGAATATCATGGTAGTGGGGTGATGTTTTGTCATTCCCCTAAGAATATTTAATCAAGTAGATACACACAGTGTCCGTAAGGATATTTTTACCTCTCAAAAAATTAATTAAGGCGCTTAATATTGAAATTTTAATCAGCGGCTTCCCTCGCTTTTCTCCAACAAATGATGAGTTCCCCTTCACATCTTTACTCATTCCCCTACATTTTTTTTCTTAAAGGTAACTCAGAACCACCTCAGGAAACTTCAGACTATAATTACTCAACTCTCATAATATTGTGGAGAGAGAGAGAGAGAGAGAGATGGAGAGGGAGAGGACGAATAAGGTCAGTATATGACGCTCTTAGAAATCTCAGAGCTTGCACGCCTTACCAGCACCTCAGTCCTCGTCTGTGATCCCTTCTCCCCGCCTTCCTTAATTCATCTCTTCTGTACAAAGGGTCCTCTACTCCCTGTGAGCCTATTCAAAGTGAAGTGCTCATTTTTCTATGGCTCACAAAAAGCGAAGGTATCCTTGCAGGCCACAGAGACACATTCCCAGGAATTATTTTGTCCTAAACCTTATATATATATATATATATATATATATATATATATATATATATATATATATATATATATATATATATATATATATATATATATATATATATATATATATATATATATATATATATATATATATATATATATATATATATATATCATCATCATCATGGAATAATTATTAAAAAGTAGCTGGGCAGAGAGAGAAAAGAGAGAGAGAGAGTGAGAGAAGGCACCTAATAAATTAAAACACACCGAAGACTCTCTCTCTCTCTCTCTCTCTCTCTCTCTCTCTCTCTCTCTCTGCCCAACTACTTTTTAATATTAATTCCATGTTGATATAATTATGTATTGAATTCGAACTCTAAAATGAAAGATGTTAGGATTTTTAAAATAAACTCAGTATCCTTGAATTATTCTAGCCCATGTGAGGCGGGTTTGTGGTCAGATACATAAATTCTTCGGTTACTGTTTTGTTATGGCATTTCGGTTAAATGGAATGGAGTTGTTTACATCGTGGTAGGATCGATCAGAGCCGAATACCTTAATTATATCAAGAAAAAAAAAGAAGATTGGTTCATGGGTTTGGTAAGTTATCCAAAGGAGACCGCATTTCTTCATTTACCGAGTTGTACTGAATTGTTATTGTAGTTTTTATTTTCACAATAAAGTTTTACGACTTCCTGGAATGGAAACATTATCAAAGACATGCTGAGCCTAGGTTTTTCCAAGAGAAGTTATTTGGCCATGCAAATGTAGCCACCCAATAAAATGTAGTAGTTAGTAGTTGGAAATTTCCTGTTAACTGCCAGTTATTTCTAAAACGGGTAGATGGGGGTAAGCTTCCTGCTGATTCTTCTTATTGGATGCCATTTTGTTGACACAGTGACGTATGCTACTGCCAAGTCTCTGGCCTAAAAGTAACAAGTGCATTAGTTCATAAGATCTTGTTGTGAAACAGCTAAAATGTTTTCCTCGATTTACTGACCTAAAGTAACAGATTTTTTATCAAAAGGGTTTAGCCTTATATTCAGTGTTTAAAGTTCTTGGTACATACCCATCGATAGCTGTCGTCTTTTTTTGGTTCCTAGTTATTAAAATAGAACCATAATATTTACTTACATGAAAAGTTCCTCACTTCAGGCTCTGAATAGAAGAAATGATTTAAAATCGTGAGGGGAGGGGGTGTCTTAAAAGTTGTAGAAATTTTGCTCATTTAAAGCCACTAGTAGTGACTAATTGATGTATTAGGTCTTATACCAAACAATAGCGTTCTCCATTCGTTCCATTGTGCTCAGTTCATGATATGTTCCTTTTAATTAGGTTTGTTTTCCAATTCCGTGAAGCAGCCTTGAACTAAGCAGAGAAGAATAATAATCTTTAGGCTCGAAGCGCGGGTTATGAGGTTTCACAATATGCATAATATGGAGTGTGGATTCTTTTCTAATGAAAGATAAATTAGAAAATAGGACGGTGGGGAAGTTGAAGTCAATGTCTCCTCTTTAGCAAGGAGGTATACAGGTATGGATGGAGTTACTTTTATTGTTTTCTCTAAAGCTGTTTCAGATGTGTAAGGATTTCAGTAGACTGGTTACCCTGAATCTAAAACCTTAATGCGGAAATATAAGTTTGACTTGTAATACCTTTTAACTGATACTTTATCTTGGTACATTACGTCTGCTACTGGGGACGATAGTTTAGAAAATACAAAAAAACAGACGTAGTTATGAACTTATGATTGGTCACTGGGTTTGAAAAAGGTACGATTAAAAACATTTTCTCTTTATTGTTGCGATTGGATTTCTTGACGTGGGTTTAGTGGGAGAGGTTTTGGCGTTCTCATCAACGGGCACATGTAAAATCGCCAACTAAACGTTATGCTTCAGAATAGGTTAATTGGGCAGTTCGATGACTATTCTAGAAAAATTATCCGCCTGAATTGTACATATTTATTTTCTGTTTTATTGGAAAACTTTATAGCGTGCCCTTTTTTTCAGTAGCCCCAACAGAACAGAACGTTCAGCCCAGTTATGCTAAATATCTGTAACCTAATCCATAAGAAGAAAGATAGGTAACGGAGACATTCACGCTGCCGGATCACCGTGGAATTTAATAATGTAAGCATTCATTTCAGGTTCATAACAAAAGTGATATCCAACGCGAGGTCATTGTTGCCCCATGCAAGTAATCCACCCGTTACAAGTAGTATATTTTGAAAATGTGTAGTGCTACATAATTATAATTGTTGCGCCTTTTTTCGGCTTTATTGTTGTCATATACCGAAGTGTCTGTATAATTAGCTCTGAATTTGTTTTCTTTACATAATTTTGATGCAGTGCAATGATAAATTTAACTTGAATACGCAGCTGAGCCATGTCTTACCAAATATTAAAGAGAGAGAGAACGAGTAATACTGGTGCATCAAGGTAAATAATGGATATGTTTAAAAAGTACCCTTAATTATAATATGGAGCTCTGGATTAGTAATGATTTTCCCACTCTTGGAGAGAAAGCATGGTTAAGGCCATGCTTAATGTAATTCTGGTCTTTTGTTAATATATACAAAATAGTTATGTGGAACCTAGTTTACAGCGGTAGCCAGATTTTGTATTTTCTGATTTCCCACAGTTCGTGAAATTAATATTACTTTATCGTTGAGTAAGGAAGCAGAATAGTTCTGTGTGTTCCAGGATTAGGCTACATGTTTGTGCTTTATGACAATCTCTTGATTCATATCGTAAGGCGAAAATAAAATGGAAAATAAAAACCTTGGTGAAGGATGAACTTCAGAACGTCTTTCATCAACAAACGACTCTCAAGTATGTACTTTAGAACTTCGTGTTTTACTCATTCTCTTATTTACTAGTCAGAGAAACTTTGAAAATTTCAAGTTGGCTTCTCTCTGCTCGGCAACATAACACCGGTTGACCTGGTTTGTACATTTGAAAGTCTTGATCCTCACGGATAGATTAGGTAGAGGATAGCCCTTGTTATTTCGTCATGACTCGAAAAATTAAATTAAAAAATTAAAACATTTGCCATTGTGGACAGAAGCAAATTGATAATTTAGACAGACGACTAAGAACCAAAGTAATCTGTAAGTGCTCTCAGAAGCTGAGAAACAAGCATTTCTCTTAAAAAGAAATTATATAATTATTTTGTTCCCATGTCTGGTTCGTCACGGAATTCATAATTACTAAATATTTTTGGAAATAGACACGCTATCTCCTGGCCGCTGGTTGGTCGGCACCAACTCAGATGCTATCTTCGGCTCCAACTATTTTTCTGACCTTTCACCTGAAAGGTTCTGGTCTATCCCGGTGTGAGACAGGCGTTTATTTATACTGATATTCAGTCAAAGAAACGGAGCATGGAGAAAGGCTCTTTGCTTCAAAAGTGATGGAACTCTTGTCTTTGTTCACCTGAACAGTGACGTTTCATTGCAGTTTATCCGGAAGCCGTCTCTTTAACTGCATCAATTACTCAGAACTCTTCAGGGACTATAGTGACAATTATAGTATTCTGACGATCACAGGGTGAACCATTGTGGTTCACTTCTTTCTTTATTGCAACGTATGAACACTGGTCTCAAATAGCCTCGTAACAAGTGTATATTGCTGAGGAATTAAATTTCTGCCAAAGGCCAGAATCCACTCCATAGTGTGAAGAGAAGAGTAGTTTATGCGTCTGCTAGTCTCATTTCCGTTGCCAAACAACTGCAGTTTCGCTGTTTACTGTCGTGTGTGTGTGTGTGCGTGCGTGAGTGAGAGAGAGAGAGAGAGAGAGAGAGAGAGAGAGAGAGAGAGAGAGAGAGAGAGAATGAAAAGAATAAAAAAATTAAGATGATATATTTGTTGGCAATGTTCCTAAAATTTTAAAAAAACTTAAGATGATGGTTTTTCGACTTCCTCCAATTTTCAGCTTGAAATTTTCCCTTTCCTTATTCCTTTATTACAATCAAAGCTGGGGTAGGAAAAGAAACAATGTTGCCTTTCTCATCGCGCTCAGATGTAAAATATTAAGCGAGTAATGCATTAATGTTTTTGATTGCTGCTGGAGTTTCCATTTTCCCGGTTAAGTTATTCCTTTAAGGAGCGAAAGATGGCTGACGGAAATCGAAACTCGTAACGTAAAATTACCCTGACTTGACCGTAAGTATTGCCGGAAACAAAATAAAAAATACTTAATTCTTGTAGGAGCTGCAGGACGAAGCTGTAGTATTTAGGAATTAAAATCATGAGACGAAGGAGACCAAGACGAAAACAAATCTTCTGGTTTCTTTTTATGTATTCTTATCTGAAAGAGAGTCATTAGGCCTCGCTGTTAGGGGAGTCATTAAGACACGTTTAGTCTCGGGACAGAGTTCGTAAAAAAAAAAAAAAAAAAAGTGACGGTTCCACACGAGGTAGATACCATTGAAGAAGATAAAAGATGGTAAAGAGAACACACTTCCTCAGATCTTTCTGAGTTATTATCTCCTTTAGCAGGTTCACAGCACACATGTCAGGGATCAGGAATTCTTCTGTAGCAGGTTCACAGCACACATTATTCTCCTTTAGCAGGTTCACAGCGCACATTATTCTCCTTTAGCAGGTTCACAGCGCACATTATTCTCCTTTAGCAGGTTCACAGCACACATGTCAGGGATCAGGAATTCTCCTTTAGCAGGTTCACATTACACATGTCAGGGATCAGGAACATTCCATACGATAGTCAGCGTTGCATTGAAAAGAAATTATTGGCGATGATTTGTCATGAAAACATTTTTTATTATTAACATCTAATTAGTCGTAACCGAGAATAGTAAAATAGTTAATTTCATAAGTTCAATCGATTGAAATGATAAAGGCCTGAAAGTCTCCTCCTTAACGAGAGGCGAATGATTAGTAATTTTATGAGTTGAAAATATTTAAGGAAATTGTGTTTCCATGTGGTGTATGTGTCATCATCCGTACAATGGAAATCTTCTCTTTTCGTAAAATGTTCTTCTGGATTCCTGATAACTGGCTTTCTGTAGCTTTTTCTCTTACCGCACTCGACTGACCTACTTTTTCAGTGTGTTTATTGTTTGCAGCGGTTCTTGTTTTAGCCGTGCCTTGAAGAATAGTTTGTTTAAGCATATGCGTCTTTCTCCAGTTATATTCTTTATGATCGTTTGCAATGAAAGCGTCCTTGTTTTCATCTGGGACTGTTATAGTCTTTCACTGCCATAAAGGCTTCTCTGTTGGACCATTACTGGAAAACTGTCACCCGTTCTAGTTGCTGTATTTTATTCCCCGGTAGTAGAGACCGATATTATTTTCCATAGAATTGTTCCCTATGGAATATTTGCAATGAATGTGTTACCTCGTGACTCAAGATTTTGTATCTTTGATCTATTGTATGTCTTTAGACCGAAGCAGCTCCGAAATATAATGGCATTCTTTACTTCACTTGTAAATTTTCATATTGAGACGTTCCGAGCCCTGTTGGTAGTTATTATGTCATCTTTTAGTGGTGCCAGCTCCTCTACCTGTTTCCTTCATTCGGTTCTTTCAAAATAGAACTTGAACTTTTCGCTCCTCGTCAGCTTTATCATGTTGTTACCAGTGAACGGGGTTTTTTGAAAGCCTTTTCTTTTGATGGTCAGATGGATTATCTTCCAAGTTGTCTCATAAAGAATAAAAATTTCTTATCGATGCCCCAGGGATAAGGTAACGGAAAAATTACTATAGGACTATATTTTCTCCTTTTCTTTTGATGGTCATGATGGGATTATCTTCCAAGAGTTGTCTCATAAAAGAATAAAAATTTCTTATCGATTGACCGTTTGGAGTAGCTGTGAACATTTTGATATAAGGTAACGGAAAAATTACTATAGCAACTTGGGTGTATGCCCAACCTACACTATATTTGAAAGCCTTTTCTTTTGATGGTCATGATGGGATTATCTTCCAAGAGTTGTCTCATAAAAGAATAAAAATTTCTTATCGATGCTGTAGTTGTTAGAATTCCGTTTGGAGTAGCTGTGAACATTTTGATATAAGGTAACGGAAAAATTACTATAGCAACTTGGGTGTATGCCCAACCTACACTATATTTGAAAGCCTTTTCTTTTGATGGTCATGATGGGATTATCTTCCAAGAGTTGTCTCATAAAAGAATAAAAATTTCTTATCGATGCTGTAGTTGTTAGAATTCCGTTTGGAGTAGCTTTTTTGATATAAGGTAACAAAAATTACTGGCAACTTGGGTGTATGCCCAACCTACACTATATTTGAAAGCCTTTTCTTTTGATGGTCATGATGGGATTATCTTCCAAGAGTTGTCTCATAAAAGAATAAAAATTTCTTATCGATGCTGTAGCTTGTTTTGAAATTTACTATAGCGTTTGCCCAACCTACACTATATTTGAAAGCCTATGGTCATGATGGGATTATCTTCCATTGTCTCATATAAAAATTTCTTATCGATGCTGTAGTTGTTAGGTTTGGAGTAGCGATATAAGAAAAATTACTATAGCAACTTGGGTGTAGCCCAACCTACACTATATTTGAAAGCCTTTTCTTTGATGGTCATGATGGGATTATCTTCCAAGAGTTGTCTCATAAAAGAATAAAAATTTCTTATCGATGCTGTTTGGAGTTGTTTTGATATAAGGTAACGGAATTCCGTTTGGAGTAGCTGTGAAGGTAACTATAAGGTACACTATATTTGAAAGCCTTTTCTTTTGATGGTCAAAATCTTCCAAGAGTTGTCTCACTTATCGATGCTGTAACTTGATATAAGGTAACGGAAAAATTACTATCAGCAACTGCCAACCTACACTATATTTGAAAGCCTTTTCTTTTGATGGTCACTTCCAAGAGTTGTCTCATAAAAGAATAAAATTTCTTATCGATGCTGTAGTTGTTAGAATTCCGTTTGGACTTACTATTTGAAACCTACACTATATTTGAAAGCCTTTTCTTTTGATGGTCATGATGGGATTATCTTCCAAGAGTTGTCTCATAAAAGAATAAAAATTTCTTATCGATGCTGTAGTTGTTAGAATTCCGTTTGGAGTAGCTGTGAACATTTTGATATAAGGTAACGGAAAAATTACTATAGCAACTTGGGTGTATGCCCAACCTACACTATGATACTTTTGATGGTCATGATGGGATTATCTTCCAAGAGTTGTCTCATAAAGAATAAAAATTTCTTATCGATGAAAGACATCAGGTTTTGAATGGTTATTTTTTCTTTTGATGGTCATGATGGGATTATCTTCCAAGAGAACAGAACTTATCGATGCTGTAGTTGTTAGAATTCCGTTTGGAGTAGCTTTAACAAATAAGGTAACAAAATTACTATAGCAACTTGTACCCAACCTGAAAGCCTTTTCTTTTGATGGTCTGCTTCCATTTGTCGAATAAAAATTTCTTATCGATTAGATAATGATAAGTAGAGGTAAAAAATTACTAATTTACTTTTGATGGTCATGATGGGATTATCTTCCAGGTTGTCTCATAAAAGAATAAAAATTTCTTATCGATGCTGTAGTTGTTACCGTTTGGAAGCTTTTTTGATATAACATTTCATTGAAGCATCGTTCCATTTTGACCTAACGGAAAAATTACTATAACAACTTTAGTGTATGCCCAACCTACACTATATTTGAAAGCCTTTTCATTTGATTTATCTTCCAAGAGAGCATTTGACCCTAAAACGGAAAAATTGCTACACTAATTCCCTTTTTGTGGGATTATCTTCAAGAGTTGTCTCATAAAAGAATAAAAATTTCTTATCGATAGTTTTGATATAAGGTAACGGAAAAATTACTAGCTTTTTTATCCCTCATTGGGATTATTTACTGCAGCTCCCGACTGGTCATGATGGGATTATCTTCCATATCCTTTTTTTGGAGTATTTTGATATAAGGTAACGGAAAAATTACTTTAGATAACTGACAGGAACCATCACTAATGGTTATTTTCCTGAACAGAACTTTTAAAAACATGTACTGACTCTCTGCCCATTTGTCGTAAAAGACATTAGATAATGATAAGTGAGAGTTGTTAGAAATTAATTTGTTGCTGAACATTTAGAAACATTCATTTTGATATAAGGTAACAACTTTAACGTTAATAAATTCAAGTTTTCTTGAGAATCAAAGTTGATAACTGAGTTTGTGCTTTTCATGCCTCTGGCGACATTCCTCAGTTGGTCCAGACTGTGGTACCTTGTACAAGTTGAGCTTAATGCAGTTTTGTACCGTCTTTGCGTTTGTCTAAGACAGGGGTTCTCAACCTGGGGTACGCGTATGGGGGTACGTGACAGGTTTCTCAAAGTACTTTGGTTTTCAGTAACTGCAAACCTGTTTGTAGAAAGTGGCCTACATGTGCTTTGTCAGTGACTCAACTGTAAAAGATTCTTTCGATAGTTTGACATTGACCAGATTCTGGTCGGCAATGGCAAGTTCTTATTCTGCTTAGCAAAGAAATGTGAAAGGAACCTCTTGATGTTTCCTTCTACATACCGCTGAGAGCAGTGATTCTCAGCACTGTGCTTGATTAAAAACAAGTTACGTTCACGTCTTGCAGTCAAAGACGACATAAGAGTGGCTCTTTCAAAGACTGCGCCGAGGATTGACTTGCTGGTAGCAAAGAAGCAGGCCCAACCATCTCACTGAATTAGTCTATACTCGTACTTGAATGCAGTCACACACTGACTTCCCTATGAGTAAGTAACTAGTTACTAATAGCTAGTTGCGAGGTTTAACAATCGGCATTAGTTTGCAGTCAGTGGAACACAATGCCTTCGTAATACTACTTTTTTTTCATGCTAGTGACGCTAGTCACGCACACGTAATTTCCCCATGAGTAACTAGTTATAAGCTGTATATAGCACCACTACTTCAGTCACAGTTATTGGAAAAATGTGTCTGATTTAGTTTTTTTTATTATTTTTATATGCTATTCACACACACATTGACTTACCTATCACTGTTACTAGTTACAAGTTGCAACTGGCTGCAAGCAGCACTAGTTCACTGCCACAATGATCAAAACTGGCTGATATAGTTCTGTTTTAGTAAATGTATTGCATGCTAGCAGACAGTCACATAGTGTTTCCCTGTGAAGTATTAGTTCCTATGAAAACTACCTCATAGTGACATACTCTCATTAATTGGAAATTTTGTCTGCTGCACATATATAACAAAATTTAAACTTAATAAACTAAGCCAAAAAACCATGCATTTCTTTTTACCCTTCCTGATGTTGCATTGTGGGTAAGGGGTACGTGACCAATACTGAAAGACTTCAAGGGGGTACATAAGATTAAAAAGGTTGAGAACCCATGGTCTAAGACGAGGCATGCTTCTATATTAAAGGTTTCAGGACCATGTTTCTTTTGATGTGGTGCCATCAGTGCTTGAAGTTTTAAACTTTATACTAGAAAGATGTAACACTTTCTCTCATTTTTCATTGGGACTTGTAGAACACTGTGTAATGCAGTAATCTAAAAGATTGCTTAATCTGTTTAAAACCTTGAATACAAAAAAACTAGATCAGTAACACCAGAAAAAGTTAACAAATGAAAAACTTGTGTAGATTTGACAAACTAAATTTGTAATACGTTTCGGCAAAAGTCAAAATGTACATTGTGTAAAACGTCATGAATTAAACTGTTCTTTTTATCCGGTTTCACCCTGGCATTTGCGTTTTACTCGCAAAAATGAGTAAAGTTTGGGACAAGAACGTTATATAATTCAATAATATCAGTTAATTTGTTCCAGAATGCCATTATTAAACAAAAGCGTAATATTCCAGATATTTTACATTGTAATTTTCTGCCTCAAATTTCCTCGGAATTTACATTTATTCAGTGTATAGTACAGTCAAACTCTGTAGTCCACTGACACTCAGGAAGTAATAACCAGTGAGCATTGGTGGCTATTGAGTGTGAATGTGCATATGCATGGCATTTCGCATAACAGTTCCTGCATACAATTGCATGCACAAATGCACCCACACACACACACACACACACATATACATATACACACATATATATATATATATATATATATATATATATATATATATATATATATATATATATATATATATATCTATATCACACACACACACACACTAGTTGACCAACCCGGCACTGCCCAGGATAACTCTGAGCGACAACCAATTCACTTTTTCCCTCTTTCTCTTCCCTAACAACTGCTCTACTCTCTCTCTCTCTCTCTCTCTCTCTCTCTCTCTCTCTCTCTCTCTCTCTCTCTCTCTCTCTGTGTCACCCCCTTCCCAACCCCCACCTCCTTTTGTGCCTTTGAGCTAGTGATGTCTTGCCCCCACAGTGCTGATTGCTAGATAGTAAGTCATATGTATACCAAGTTTGGTTAAAATTGTTCAATGCGTTTCAGAGTTATGCTGGCACACATACATACATTAATCCATTTATATATATCTATCTATGTATATATATATATATATGTGTGTGTGTGTGTGTATATGTGTATATATATATATATATATATATATATATATATATATATATATATATATATATATATATATATATATATATATATATAGAGAGAGAGAGAGAGAGAGAGAGAGAGAGAGAGAGAGAGAGAGAGAGAGAGAGAGAGAGAGAGAGAGAGAGAGAGAAAGGGTGTCTTAATGTCTTCTTATTAGAAAAATGAAAAGTATTCTTTTCCTTTCCAGCAACACTTTTATTACTAAACTTCCGGCTTTCAAGAAATCTTCGCTACTTTAATGTTACCATTAGGAAAATAGTTCGAACACTCAATTACTTCGTGTACCTAATGACATTTTGGACTCCTCACTTTTGACCTCTGACCGAATCTGGAAAGTACAAAGAAATTAGGACTAAAACGCTCTTGACGAGCCATCTCCCAAATGGTGTATTTTTTTCCGTGAGAGAGAGAGAGAGAGAGAGAGAGAGAGAGAGAGAGAGAGAGAGAGAGAGAGAGAGAGAGCTTTGATGAAAGGGGCTTAGAATATTATGAAGACTTTCGGGAAATATGCTAAGGGTGCATGGAAATACAGAAAGGATTTAGAACGATCGCTAAGAAGATTAATTCTTCGATGGAAATCTAACAGCTAAGCTGATTAAAAAGAAAATATTTCCCAGAAATTAACGCTGCATTATTAAAGTTGTAGGAACCAGTTAAGTCTAAATACTGAGCACAACGGGGAGTAGAAAACTTTATATATGTGTCCAAGGTTTTTACTTCTTTTACCGATAAAAAAATATTCCGGATATAACTACATTACAAGAGTAATAATTACATTAGTTTATACAGGAAATGAAAATCGAAGCCTACGACTGGCTTTTAAGAACATAACGCTTAAAAACGGGACCTTTAGACTCCATGACAAAGGTTATTTTGAAAGTGAAAATTAAATCATTTTTGCCACCAAGAGTTGGTAAATGGAAAATGGAATAGTATTTGATCTGCAGCCTATACAAAATACGCACACACACACACACACACACACACGCTAACACACACACTTACACACACACACGCACACGAACACACACACACACACACTGCCAGTCCGTAGAGACTTTGCGATATTCAAAAGAAGAAATGAAAATGAACGTTAGCCCGGATAAGTGGCGAGAGTGAAAGCCTGATTATATGTGTTTTAGTAAAAATGACAATATAGAGTAGAAGTAATCTTTGACAAAGTATTGAGCTTTGTTGTTGATTAGTTGACAGTAGGCTTAATAAACAGCAGTAGAGCGGAATCGTATTTTAATGGATATAAGGGATAAATGTGCAATGAAATATTCAGGGGAGTGTTCTCTGTTGAATTGTTGAATAAAATGAAATGGATGTGAAAATCAAGTTCTCGCATTCAGGTAATTATGCGTTAGAAGACCGACAAGCATTTGGCGTACGGAACTAATTTTCAGTTTGGGGGAAAATTAAACAAGAACAAATACCCAAGAAAGGTTTGAACTGAAAATATAATGCTATCAAAATAATTACACTTAATATAGACAAACATACGTTAAGCTACTTAGATTTTGCGGGAGTCTGTAGAACTGACGAAATTGTAGATTATTTCGGACAGATTTGTCATGTTTGGTTTAGCAGTTTTCTCTGAAGCTGCGATGAAAGTAGCGTCAGTGAGTTTCAATGTAATATTATTTTCCCATCGTAACATTGTTAGCAACAACTACATTTTATGTTTTAAGATGATCAGCAAAACTATACATCATTCCTCGGAATCAGATATCACTTACACATTAATTATTCTGTGCCGAATATAATGAGAGCTGTTATTATGAGGGGAAAGAACTAAATTAACCTTTCTGTTGCATTTGGTTGGCGGCGACAGTACACCTCTAATCGAGTGGTTTTCACTTTCAAATTTATGATGAAATCAAATTAATACTTTATATCATTGCTTCTCTATTTAACGAGCATGTTTACATTTTCTTTTCACTGGATAATTTATCCTTGAATTAATCTTGGTAGGTATCTTCATATTTGCATTAGCTAGTACACTTGAAAAACTAGCTCGAGTCCAGTATATAGTAAATATATCTATAAGCCTCCTTAGCGACAGGACCAAAATTTGAGTTATTGGTCGCCTAGGTAAAAATTGCCTTAGTTTTTTCTCTGATTACTTATATACCGTGTATTCGGAGAACAAAAGTAATTTAGTAAGATGTACAGACTTGTGTCAGGCATCCTGTAATTGAAAATAAAGAAAAAAAAATTGAAAGCTAAATAGTCCACCTCTTGATCTTCAGACACTCAGATGGTGAGTGTGTCCAGCCGCAGGACCGTACAGAAGCTGTCTGTAACATTTTGTAAAATTAGCTCTTCTCTTTTGTGGTGTGAGGCTATCGTACAGTATTTGGTGATCAAACTCGGTTTCATCTCCCGATAATGCTTATGTTTTTGTGCGTATGTGTGTAAGCATACGTTAGTTTGACCATATCGAAAAAGAGGATTAGATAGGTATATGTAGCATTCATAGCCTCGGTGAATCAAGCAACATTATGTTATAATACCGGTGGGTAGATTAAAAAGAAGATTCATAATATGTATTATTCGTTTCTTTAACGAATTATTGGATTATCCTTATATTCTTCATTTCCGAATGTTGCTTTAACTTCGCCCAATCCTATTTGAATGTTTAAATACAAGTATATTTTGTTTATATCTGACTTCAGTGATTTATACTTCTCCTTCTCTCTTACACACACAAAACATCATCAACATGATTTCTTAATTCTCATGGTTTTCCATGCTAATTATATTTTTGGTAAGAAAATAATTTTCAATATAATTTTCTTGCATATATATATATATATATATATATATATATATATATATATATATATATATATATATATATATATAATGAATGTATGTATATATGTGTATATATATATATATATATATATATATATATATATATATATATATATATATATATATATATATATATATATATATATATATATATATATATATATATATATATATATATGTATATATATATATATATATATATATATATATATATATATATATATATATATATATATATATATATATATATGGAATGGAATGAGCACCGTTGCAATAACCTTACTGGAAAATTAAAGCGTATGATTAAATCTTCATTACCGAAGCAGGATCTAGTTTTACTGACGTGTTTGCATTTGGCTAACTACCGAAGCCGTGAATTTGTCGTAATTATCCCCATTCTGCTCTGGAGAAGAGTTTTTATCTCGCTTCTGTGAGTGCCGTTAGCTTTTATTTCAGTGTTATTGAGAGCATAGAGCCAATAAACTGATACAGCTAAGATGTACTTCCTTTAGATAGAACGTCATTATTGTGTTTTCCTTCGGAGATAGGCTAATGCAGTTTTTTTCCTTAAGGCTGAAACAGTCACAAAATGAAAATGTAATAAGCTCATGAAACGCGTTAAGCCGGCATTAACAAACAGAACTTAATCTCGATGCCTAGCCAGTTCCAATCGTACGATTTTATCGTTGGGATAAAATGCAAAATCCTTGGAAGCCATAGAAAACCGTGCGGTGATGAAACTTCATCCTCTCCACCCTGCCCTACAGAATGGCAAGTAGTGTTTTATTTGTTACTTCAATATTATTTTCGTTATTGCTTTTGATTCGACTCACTAGAAATTTACTGCTAAGATCTTCCTATCAAGGAGCAACTGAGAGCATGGTAGCTTTGTAAACATTTTTTGTCCTTTCTTTCATTCACATGCAAAGAAGACTAAAGTGGTCAATAAAATACCAAATGGGTCTGCTCTAGTTTTTGGTCCCGTACTGAGTTGAATTTTCCTTTTTTCCCTCTCACTAATAACGTCGCGTTTCCCCTCCACTCTGCCTTTCAGATTTTTTCCTTCATGGTTAGACCTCACTTTATCTTCTTCCATTCCTGGGAACTATTGTATCTGTTCCGATGGCCAGTTCTTTGAAAGGAAACTATAATCCACCTTGACTTCGAGATATCGACATGAAATATTTTCAGTTCTAATTCATTGCTATGACTCTAGTGTTGTGTTCTTTCATGAGAACCGTTGTATATAGTCGCTCATATAAATGGCAGTTATATTTCCTTCTGACTCTAATTTCTATAGTTTAAGAATGGCACTCGTGAATATATCACCAGAGCGGTGACTGTGATCCAGATCATGCGAATTTTCGTGTAACTTTTCAGTGATTAGGCGGTCACTATGCATTTAAGCCTGCTTCTTTGCAAAGCTTTCCATCAGCTCTCTCTCTCTCTCTCTCTCTCTCTCTCTCTCTCTCTCTCTCTCTCTCTCTTGTAATGTTTGAAATCATGTCACCTACATCAAAGAAAATATTGATATATGAATTTTATTAAATATTGCAATAGGAAAAAACCTGACGCACTGAACTGAATGAACTTCATAAATGCCAATTAGATTTTCACCGTTCTGTCTCAGCTATGAAAGTTTGGTGTATATTACATTAAATATATATTATATCTGCTAAGAATAATATTATTCCTTCAACCCTGTGCTCAGGGTATTTCCTTATCGCGTTGGTAGTGATGAAATGGTATCCCGCCTAGGTGTATATATCCAACATTGTTATTATTATTTATTTTTATCAGTTATATATACCCGCTTTCATAGTTAATAAAGTAAATTTAAGGGTTTTCCTTTTCGTTTGACAAGGTCAGTAGAAATTTCTATTATATGCAATTTTCTTCTGTTGGCGTTGTTAATGGTTTGGGTTTTCTTTCTCCTTGATTACAAATTTATAATGTATCCCATACTTTTTGCATTCATTAGGTAGCTCCTCTCTTCTCTTCTCTTCTCTCTGTTTGTCTCTTTCTCAGTATTTTTAACAGTTAAGTTTCGTATTTATCATTATACTGCAGTTATAAATTTACTTCCTTTTGTCACAAAATGGACCCCAGACGGTTCATTCCACCTGTGATGTTTTATTTTTTAATTCCGAAAGATTTCTTGATATCTCTTCTTTCCTTAGACGTTAAATTCTCCAGCGCACTGACATTTATGTTCTCAAAATCCTCTGATGGCTTCTTTGTTTTGGAAAAGCCACTCTACAGTAACCTAAGCGAATGGATTCGTCGGCATTTAATTTTATGTATATCACATAGGCCAGAAAATTTTAGGCTTTAAATTCTTTTGCAATTCAGTGGAAAGTGATCTCATGAAATTTCCGTCATCCAGTTTACAATTATATACAGGTACACTATTCCGGTGAACATTTCATTTTTTCCTGTGGCGTATGTCGAATTAAATAACGACATCTGGAATTTGTTTTCAGTAGATGTTGTGCCAATTTTTTTTTTTTTTTTTATGTAAACACAACTCTTCTTCATTTTCGTCTGACCCGAGTCCTAAAATAATTAAAGGCATTTGAATGGCTGAGAAATGGTAAAGGTCAGCTTTTCCATAACAATCTTCATCCTCTTTGTTGAAATCGATGAACAAAATTAAGTTCCTCTCCTGTTCCTCTTTTGCTTTTGATCTCCTATTCCAATTTCAGTTCTGGCTTCGGGGTAAGCTAAACTAAACGAACCTCGAGCTCGCCGTGTCTTTAGTTAGACCTCTTTCCTTTCATGTTCTGTTTATCTCCCACTCCTCTCTTACCACCTCTCATCCTCTTATTTAGATCTCACTTCTCTCTCCCCTTACCTTGCTTCCAGTGGGGATTCATTATATCCTAAGGCTAAGCTTAGTGTTGGCACTCTGTGTTTGTTATGCTCCCCCAGCTTCAGAGACCTCGAGGTATATAATTCTTATGTTGTCCTCCTATCCTTATGTCAACACACTCGCTTGTATACATATTTGACTCGCTTTAGATTTGAGACATATGAGTTTGAACCAGCTGAGATGAATAGAGTTCCAGACCATTTTGTTTTATTTAGCATATGGTCAAGAGTTCATTGACATTGTTCTTTTCATATGTCATTGATACAACCTTTTTTTCATATTTTTAGTACATATTTTGACATTCTTAATTCCGCGCTTGAATTATTTCCAGGAGAACGTATTGTAAAGTCCTAAATCAATTGACAATTGACTAGGTTTAGCTGCGTTAATGAAGTATCATTTAAAGCTTTTGCCTTTATTTTCGGCTACCCTTCTTACAGGTATCATTACCATTATTTCTGTTCAAGGTTTAATTGAAGTGTATTGCCATGTACCCACTTTTTGGAAAGGGTATTGAATGATACGAGATTGTTTACATGTGTACGTCTATGACTGTTCACATATGAAATTCAGTCGCATTATAAAAATTGACTGGCTGATTTTTACCAAATTCTTTTTGTATTTATTTATTTTTGCAGTCATTAGTGTCCTCTTCTATCCATCTGCATAAGTGAACGCTCCTCGTTCCATTCTTTAATGGGAAAGTAAGTCAGGGTAACTGGCGTTTCATTTGTCGTTCCACTTTGCAGTGCTCCCGTTTTGCAAAGAATGAAAGTTAAAAGAAAACAATGCATTAAAGTAATGCACAGAAAAGGCGATCTAGTTCATATTTGATGCCACTTATTTCTGGTCAAAACGCAGAGAAGGATGTAAATGTCCTTTGAAGATCCTCACTTTCCTCATTAGTAGGTTAAAGTTGAGCAATTAAAGGGGTCATGCCATAAACTGCAAAAAAAGGAATTGCTTGGAGGAACGCAAGACTTCGTGTAGGTAAATCTACAACAGAGGATTACTTGTAATTACGGTGGTGATATACCAGGGAGACTTTCAAGGAACGTTGAGCAAAGAATAGAGCTCCAGTTGATAAGTAGGACTTTGAACCCTCATAATGAAGATCAATGTCCTTCCATTAGTTAGAGTTATGATGACTCTGGACGCAGCCAAGAGAGGTTAACGTTGTAGCCACGTAGGAATATCATTATGCACTGCAGCTTTAACCTGTTTCATAGTCTGAAATCACAATAAGTAAAAAAACCGAACGGTCATTGTGAAATTATGGGGTTTGTGCACTGTTAAGTCCGAAATGTCGACTTTGTTGCTGGAAGGCAAGAGAAGCCCACTTTTAAGAGACCGTTTAGATTAAAGGTGGGTCTTATTTACCCTTGGCATGGAAGACGGAATTTAAATCTAAAGAAGCCGTATACGGTGCGATTCATTTATTCTTTAAAAGTATACATTCACCATTTTCGAGATGGTTATGCATTTTTCAGTGTGAAGTGATGAAGTGTTTTTTTTAAATATGTGTTTGTGTATGCTAGTGCAGTGATGTAAGTAGTAAATCGTATATATGAGAACCCCACTTTTTTCCTAAAAGTAAAAAGCTTGTCTGCTCTCAGCTTTTCAAGATCGTTCTTCATGTTGACATACGATTCAGAAAGTCGTTCACAATGAAATATGAATCTGAGATACTGATATTTTTATTGAAAGAGAAATATTCATATCAAAGCAATGGTCCCGAAATCTTTCTCCTTTTGTGAAATTGGTTCCGTCGCGAAGAGATGGAGAGGAATGGAGAAACAATCAAAAAATGCTTTGGCGAGAACCCCCTTCCTCTTACACGACCTGCACAGCAAATAACAACAACAACAAAGACAACGCTGTGCCTTCCTGGTCGACTCAAGAACGGGAGAAGAATATTGACAGTTGTTTGATAGTTCTGCAGGATACAAATGGAATGCTGGAAGTATCGCGAATAGAGTTATTACATTGCATGCCTTTGAGAGAACTTGAGAAATTCAACGTTTTTGTCTACGCTTATATCCTAGGAAGGGTGGGTAATATCTTGGAAAAGGATTGCCGTCAATTTTATATTGGAAATTTAGTATTTAATGTTCATGTTTCCATTTTATTTTAGTTTTATATTGCTAACCAGGTACTGAATCAGACAGATTTAATTTGTGTCCCATTGAAAGAGCGTTTTGCTTTTTTCTGAACCTTTTTAACCGTTGGCTGTCGATGGAAAACATGTAAATGCAAAGCAGAATAACACAGGCAGCATGTGCCTTAGAACTCAGCAGTCGTCAAACAATCATCGTTGTACATGAGCAAAATTTTGCGATATTTGCATAGCATTCTAGGCTACAGGTATTTTGAGTTTGGTCCTTTTTTAAAATGAAAATTTTACTATATCGTCTGCTCTCGTTATATTTGCATTTTCCCAGTATTGCTTCCAGAATTGCTTTGAAAAAATATTTGTATTGGCACAAAAGGGTTTTAAAGGGGGTCTCTCTGTCAAAGATATAAATTTTTCATTGGAATTTACCGGAATCTGGAGTGATAAGAACATGGGAAATGGCAATGGAGAAGTTCTGAAATATATGACACGTCTTCTCCTGTTTTTGTGTGTGAAATTTCCTATTATATTAGATTTTCATTCGTAATTGCTTTTGTTTTTATTTCTGATGTAAAATGATATGGGCAGAAATAATTAGAAAACATAAAAATGTGCCTGCGAACAATAAGATGGAGCGTAGGATCTCTGTTAAAGGATAAAGGTCATTGTGGTATTTTAATGTAATTTTTGAAAAATTTTCTTTGAGTTGCTATAATGGTTAAGGGATGTTTTTACTCTTGGTATATCGGGTATATAAATATATGAATGTTAGTTATCCTTAACAGTTTTGAGTAAGGTTTAAAAAATTTCATGTTAAGAAAATTAAGTTTGAATAAAAACTGAACCGCTGAACTTCAGGAAGGAGAAAATTGGTAGTTTATTGAGCTTGGAGTCATATGAAATACGTTCGTAAGAGCTATTTGGCAATTAAGTGGAAATATAGATTGTTAGCTGAGCTGTAATGAGATACTACATTTTCAGTTATAAATAATTCTTCTTCGACCCTGACGTGAGGTGACATTATATGATTGAAAGTTCGTATGAGCCATTAAACAAATAGCCACCCATTTCGCTCACGTATATTTGTTGAGGAAGTTTGTAAATCTAGAGAGGGATGCGATGTCAGTGATCTATACAGACGTATTAGTTATCAAGAATCTTTTTAATAATTCTAAATAGTTTCGCTTGTTTGTGAAACGTCAATAAATGATTTCCTACAGTTACAACGTGATTTAATGCCGTAGTATTTTCTATTTATATTTTCTGTCACACATACATACACATATATACACACATACAGTATATACATATATATATATATATATATATATATATATATATATATATATATATATATATATATATATATATATATATATATATATATATTTACTTATTTAGTAGAAATTATGCATAAAGAGCATGCATTTTTGTGTCCATGATGGCGTTAGTATTTTGACAAGCCGTTGAATGCAGATAACAACAAAAAGGGAGATTTCAGTGAGGCATATTGGACAAGATTAATGCTAATAGTCTTGTTGAAGACGTAAAGAAGGAAATTAAAAGGCTGAAGCACTGCGAGGCAACAGAATAATTGAAAGGGATTGCACTATGATTAGTACAGTTATAAAGTGGTCGAACCACACCATCGAACCACTACCGGCCTGATGGGACTGGCCTGGAGGATATGTTTTTTAATGCAGATGAAACTGTAATAAGGTAGCCTACAAATGTGTGGAAGTTGAACAATTAGGTGGGAGAGGCTAAAGGGACGTGATGAAAATTACGCTGTAGTTAGGCCCAAAGAAACGCCGCAAAGATCTTTTGGTATCATCTGAAGAATGTCATGTATGACGCACTGTAGCTTGTACCCCTGTACATGGGACGCGGTTTAGTTAGGAGTGCTACTGTAAGGGAATTACCAGCAATGGTGTATGTGTTTTAGATAAGGTAATAGCATTCAATGAAAGGGTGAGGACAAATTTGATAGTTGTAATTGTAAGAAAAATGAAGGTCCCATTCATATTTGCTGTGTCAGAAAACGTGTATGTCGACAGGATTGTAATCGTGAAAGTAAACGGATAACAAAAGGATTGAGAGGTGAGAGTGTTTTAAGATAAAGAAATGGTTATATGCACCAAATATTTATCAGCGTTATGAATTTGGGGATGTTTGAGAACTTACAAATAAATCTGTATAACTCTTTCCAGGTTAATCTGTATAACTCTTTCCTGGTTTCATAGAAAGTTTTTGATTAGACTGAAAATATAATTGGGTGTCCTGATGATTGCTGATCTAGAATCATTAGGTAAGATTGACTAGAATTTTCTCGATGACGGCAAAGCTTGTATTAAGACTTGATATAAAAGTAATTCTCAGAGAAGATTTTACAAATGGTGCCTTAGCAGGACATTCTACGAGCTCTGTGACTGTTCAATATCTTTTTGTAAGGAGTGATGCTAGAGGTCAGAGAAAGTACAGAAAATGAACGAGCAAAGTGTGACTGGAGGCTTGGAATGTTTGTTGTTTGCTAATGATGCAGTGCTGAATGGAGACAAAGAGAGGAGAAACTGCAAAAATTGAGATAAAAATGTTTTGCGAGAGGGGAACGTTGAGAATAAGACTGTGCAGGAGTAAGGCTGTGAACACAAATATAAACCAGGAAGCTGGAGCATTGAGCGCTAATGGGGATGGTGAGAGAGCGGAGACAGTCGTTTCCAAAGGGATTTGGGAGATATTTATGAAATGATGGTATGGTGAGAAAAGACTTGAGTCAAAGAGTGGATGAAGGAAAGAATGAAGCGTAGGTGAAAGTGTTTTGAAATGGTTTGTTAATATGGAAAATCTGTAGTATATTAGAATGGTGGAAACACAGCACAGTGTTTGATATATGGCATAAGGGGGATACTGGAGAAGAAGTGATTTAATATCTAGGAGGTGCGAGAGTACATACAGTAGGAAATTATGTGTCCGAATATTGGCGCACAACTGTAGGTGTGTGAAGTCGCAATGACAAGGAAGTCTTAATGCAACGATGTTCATCAACGACTCGGTAGTTAAAGTATTACTGTGGCAGTACTGTTATGTTGTTTTTTCTCTGGGTCTACTTTTTTTTTTAGGGGAAATTATTTAATGTAAGAAAAAAAAATATATATATATATACACACATACACACAAATATACACACGCACTCACTCACTCAAGTGTCTGTCTTAAAACTATCTTGTGAACGTTGAATTTCATTATTTTCATATTCTTCTCTTCTTCCTCTCCAGTTCGTATGTATATATCTTCAAGGAGATTCCACAGACAAGTGGATTACTTCGTGATTTTACGAATGATCTTCCCTCCTCATCATTTCGACATGTGCATCCAGGAATGAACTAAGTCTTCACTCCTCGTCTGGTCATTCTGTGTTGGTTAATTCTAAATTATTAGCTGGAGCAAGCTGCTAGCGAAACGTAATTAAACATTTTGGTGAAATCAGAAATCATAATAACGTTTATGTTCTAAAACGCGTCGTTCACCTGCGTAAAAAGGGTGTAGGGTGGATTGAAAGACGTCAAGTCCATATGTTATACTTTTAGAGAGCTGAGTTTATACTCTGTGAAATTTACTGAGGAATAGTTAACGCCATTTCGTCTGCGCAAGAGTACAGACTGCCTTCAAGACGACTGAGTTAGACGTCAATTCTGGCGTGTCTTTGCTCCTGCCAGTAAAGGAAACTTAGTTTTTTTAAAAAATATATGTATCTTAAGCAATCTTTCCAGGATCTTACTTTGATATACTGGTGAAATGTAACAAAGGCAAAGGCCTGTTATTTTTTAGTATGCAGAATTCGCTTGGATAATCTACTTACTTCATCATAGTCATCAAAAATAGTTTCTCTGTAGCTACAACTATGCAAATGCAAATACCGAATTAGAAAGAATTGTCGCTGTAGCCATCTTTAGTTAACACTAAGTCAAAACTTTGTGATGCAACCGTGACGGCCAAAATACCTCGTCAACCCTCGGTTCCTAGCAGCTCTTCAGTCATTTTACTGAAACTCTTGTATCCTTCACAGATTCTTTGACAAAGATTTTTTTTTCTGGGCTTGTTGTCATTAACCATTTCTGCTGTTGCATCCATCAAAATCGTCTCTTGTCCGTCATCCACATTCATCCGTTCTTCAATATCTCGCTCTAACGACACAGTATTGCATCATCTCTCTATATGTATATAATGTCCTAAGCCCAGTTGTTCACTGACCTATCTCTCTGACTTCTTTTCAGCATAGCTCCCTTTTATATGGCCTCCCACCAGGGTGTCCACAACACTCACCAGCCGCCACTCTGCCTTTGGCCGCGATGATCAGTATTCCAAGCCATTGGGTGGCAATGTCCTAGCAGTGAAGCTCGCTACTACGGAAATACCAGTCTGTGTGTATGTGTATGTATGTATGTATGTATGTATGTATGTATATATATATATATATATATATATATATATATATATATATATATATATATATATATATATATATATATATATATATAATGTACTACTAAAAGGACCTCATTCAAACTGGATGGTATCTAATGGATACCATCCAGTTTGAATGAGATCCTTTTTAGTAATTCTATTATTGCACAGAAAAATTGTGCATGTGATAAAGTTAATATATATATGGTGTATATATACAGTATGTGTGTGTGTATGTGAGGGATATGTTCTTCCGTGTTTCATACCCAGTGTTTTAGTACACCAGATTAGCCACTATCTCAGCTACATATTGTACGTCGCTTTCCTGCCATCATAAAATGTAATAATTCTAATGAACTTAGTAATGTGTATTAATGAAAATGTCAGAGTACAGTCTGTGTAGGAAAGTACTTGATATTGTGTTGACTGGTTCGTAATTGAAATCGCTTCTGTAAATCATCATTTATTTTTCAACGTAGATTATATCCAGGCATCTAACATATCCAGGTAATGGAGTTAATATATGTCTAGCATTAGTAGTTAAGATGTGTATCTATGTATCCGTGACGTGTCAGAAAATTGATAAAGAATGCACGGAATGGGTTTGCTTGGCTGCCAAGGGATCTGGAGATCAGTACACCCAAATAGGATTTCCGGTGGCCTGACCTAACGCAAACTCTTGGTGTTAGC